>NC_034611.1:36511201-36558907 GCF_900095145.1 Mus pahari | reverse complement strand
AAAAAAAAAAAAAAAGAAAAAAGAAACTGCAGCATACCACCAAAAGGTTTTTGGTGCATTTCTTTCTGTAAAGTCCTAGCTAATGGGCCTCAACTATACAATGTAAGGTAGACCAATACATGTGTACCATTAGGGAAGAATCCTTCACCACATATCCTTTTTTCCAGTGCTTGATTTAGTAGAACATCCTTCCTCCTATGACTGCTTTAGTGACATGTTTCTTCTCAAGTCTGCTTTAGTCTTTTGCCTGTGTCCATTTAAGGAAAACATTCCTTCACGTGTCTGCCCCAGCCAATCACCGTCCAACACAACTGACTATCCAGAGAACCCTCTCCCCTCTGAAACAGCCGATATATATTAGAAGTATATGGAATCATATCTGTGCCTCATAGGCCAACACATGAAAACATAATTGTGCTCTGGAGGTTCAAATAATGAAGATTGGTGCTGTCAACCTTCAAAGACATTTTCAGCCACATCACAGTTGTGAGGAAGCCACCCAGGGCCTAAACCTCTCTGAGTAATGCGTTCAAGTTGAGCCTCAGAAAAGGCTAAAGTGGGTCCAACATGGATAGAAGAGCTGGGTGAAATAATGCCATAAACTCTACCCTCGAGAGCTAGCTACATGAGGAACAGGAAACATTCACTCATCTTTTCAGCACCACATGCTTGTGAATAAACCTCCAGGAATGGAGAACTAACTTAAGTGATAAGATACCTTAAGTACTTGGCCTTGATATTTGGAGTGATGTCTGGACCCATTCCCCACAGAAAAGTTGTCTGGTATTATAGTACTCCGAAGAATGTTTCCTCGAGAATAGAGTCTTTACCAGGCAGTGGTGGCACATTCCTTTAATCCCAGCTCTTGGGAGGCAGAGGCAGGTGGATTTCTGAGTTCGAGGCCAGACTGGTCTACAGAGTGAGTTCCAGGACAGCCATGGATACACAGAGAAACCCTGTTTTTGAAAAACAAAAAACAAAAACAAAACCAACAAACAAAGAAAACAAACAAACAAACAAACAAAAAACAGAATAGAATCTTCATTCCTGTATGTGGATAATTTACAATGTCAAATACGTATTTTTAACAAAGGTGCTTGGCAGCCTATGCCTGTAACCTCTGCTTTTAATGAAGCTGAAACAGGAGAACACATGGATTGAAATTATTCTTAGAAATTAGTAGAAATTAAAACACAATATAGAAATATAGTAATATCTTCTCTTCTTCTCTTAAATAAAAAATAAAATAGAGCTGGGTACAATGATGCATGGCTACATAACTCCAGTGTTCAGAAGAAATAGGCAGTAGAGTCAGGAATTAATTCATTTTATTTTTAAAAGAATTTTTAACTTAAATATATTAATCATATTCTTTCCCTCCCTGAAGTCCCCCTGGACTCTCTCCATTCCCTAATCACCCAACTTTAAGTTCTTTCTCAAGAAAATTATATATATATATATATATATATATATATATATATATATGAATTTTATATATCACCATACCCCTCCAAAAGCAAGCAAGCAAAATAAAGCTACACCTCAAAACAAATAGAAGAATTTAAAAAAAGCCAAACTGTAATAAAACAAACAATCACAAAAAACTAAACTAAATGTGGAGTCCTTTGTGTTGGTGAACTATTCTATAACATGAGGTATGTTTTAGAGTAGTTGATGAAGCAAGTATCACTCTCTTTTAGAAAATTAATTAATTAAACTAATTCTCCATCTCCTGTAAGGTATAAGTAACAGCCAAGTTAACTAGATTCTCTCTCTCTCTCTCTCTCTCTCTCTCTCTCTCTCTCTCTCTCTCCCATTATTTTGTAAGTATAACAAAGTACAATGTAATAAGATAAAACTAAACTAACTTTGGAATTGAACAGGACAAACCAAAAGAAGGAAAAGAGCCCAAGAGATAGCACAAGAATCAGAAACTCGCTTGTTTGCTCATTCAGGAATCCCGGAAAACAAAACAAAACAAAAACAAAAACACTAAAATGGAAAACATGATATGTACACAGAGGGCCTGCCAGATGCAGACCTGTGCAGGTCCTGTGTATTGTATGGAGCTTCAGACTCCATGAGTTCATATGAAAATTTGCTCATTTTAAGTTAGAGAGCCTTGTTTTCTCAGTTTCCTCCTTCCCCTTTGGCTCTTTCTGCCTCCTCTTCTGTCAAATTTTTGAGCTCAGACAGGAAGGATTTGATGGAGAAATTTATTTAAGGCTGCTGCGTGTTTCAAGGTCTTCCACTCTGTGCGTAAGATCTTGGGTCTTGTGGCTAGCCCTAGAGCTAATTATATTTGATGTTAATTCCGTTCTTCTGTGAGTGGTTGAGAACAAGGGATGAGTCAGCACTCAGGTGATTTCTAGTTATCCTGCTTCCCACCTTAATTTGTAAAATAAAAGAGAGCCGATGATTGGCAGATAAAAGGGAAAGTGGAGCTGAAGGTGGGGAGAGAGAAGAAGGAGAAAATGGGAGAAAGAGAGGACACAGAGGAGGAGGAAGAAGAAAAAAAAGCAGAGCAGAAGCAAATGGCCTGGAGAAACCTCAAGTTCTAAAGGGCCTCATAGATGTGGAAGATGGTAGTGTAGTGGTAGAGTGGCCCAATCTAGGCACACAGCATGGATTCATATAAATTGAGTTGTTTTTTCATTGCTGGGGCATAGTTGGGTTGGAGATTTACCACAGCAGGGTCTGGTCTTTATATTCATTTCCATCGACTGCAGGAGAAAGCTTGTTTGATGATAGCAGAGCACTGATCTATGAACACAAGAAAATAGCATTAGGAGACATTTTATCACTTGTTTTTCATTCTTTCCTTTCTTTTTTCTATTTAGTACTATTTGACTTTCTTCTATGCTCCTGTGCTATCTATTCAAAGACTCTTGGTCATCCGTTCAGTGTCACTTATGGGTTCCATCTTCTGGAGTGGGCCCTAAGTCAAATCAGTGATTGGTTGCTTATGCTCACAAGCTTAGTGCCACCATTGCCCTAGCATATCTTGCTAGTAGTATGCCATTGTAGATAAAGGTTCTGTGGATGGCTTGACATTTACCTCATTCTCATAGAATGCAGAGTATATTTCTGTTCCAAAGACAGTGGAATGAGGGTGTGAAGGCTCCATGTAAATACCAAACTGGCATGCTTAATGTGGGTGTTGTCTTCTATAATTAGACCCTAACTCAGTTTGTAGAGAGCAACCTATAATCTTGAAAAGAGCTCCACAGGTTGCTTGGGTTCTCATGTGGACCCTTTGGTCAACAACTTAATTAACTCTAACCCATTCCTGATACTGGAAGCTGATGTGTATGACAAAGGATGGCTAGAATGGGAAGATCAAATAGGGAGCAAGAGGGGAGCTGGTATTGGGGTGGTATGGCATGGACTATGGGGAGAAACAGATAAAATTAGGTTGCATTTAAGGAGTACTATGTAAACCTAATAGAGTGTGTGTCTGTGTGTGTGTGTCTGTGATCTAAATAAAACTGACAAATAATAGGGGAACAAAATCCCAACTGACCATTTCTTGTAAGCCAATGGGAATGAGGAATTTAAGGTCAAGCTTAGCTATACAAGGGTTTAGAGTTCTTCATGGGATGCATACGAAACTGTCCTAATTTTAATAATAATAATAATAATAATTAATAATAATAGAATAAATATAATTTAAAATAACTGGAAATAAAGTTCAGTTCCGTGCTAGAGCATTAGTCTAACAGGTAGGACCAGTATGTCACACTATGACCAGGGTGTAATAGTTCCCAATATGTTATGAGGCAAACCAATTACCTTCTGATTGGGTTTAAGGCAAATTTTATAAGGAGGGAACAGTTTCCTGTGAAGATAAATCTAAAGAAGCCATGATTTGAATGCTCATAGAGAACAGTAGTGAACCCATTACTTTCATTTTGCTAAGTAGACAAGACAGCAAACTCCACTAAGTTCGCATGTCTACGTCCATAGATTAGTGTGCTTCTCAGATCTCAGCAGAGGTATATTTTATTCAGTGGACAGTGATTAAAGTAGAAATTCGCAACTAGTCTAGAGACAGGGAATTAGCATATGGGGTGTAATTGGCCACAAATAGGATATCTTTATTACAAATACTACTACCAAGGTTCAGGAGCCATATTAGAAGAAAAGGCGAAAAGGATTTATAGACCAGAGGAAAAGGAGAATCAGTGCAAAGGAAATAACTCCTGGACAATTGTACAAATGCGCACACAATTATTGTGATTATCTGAACCAGACCTGCACAAATAAAGCCAGTCAACCTTGCACAGGCTTAACTCCTGACCTTCAACTCCAACTGTAAATGATAAGTGCATCTCTCACTTTTCATCAAAGAACTCTCTTTGTGACAAACAGAAATCATTGTATAAAACCACACCTGGTTAAAGTTGAGAGAAGAATTGACCATTGAAATAATAACACCTGTTTGGTTACAGTCACAATCACAAAAGACCACACACAGTATATATTCACTGAGAAGTGGATATTAGCCCAGAAGTTACGAATACCAAAAGATACAATTCACAGACCAAATGAAGCTCAAGAAGAAGGAAGACCAAAGTATTGATACATCAGTCCTTCTTAGAAGGGGAAGCAAAATACCCATGGGAGGATATACAGAGACAAATGTGGATCAGAGACTGAAGGAAAGACTATCCAGAGACTTCCTCACCTGGGGATCCATCCCACATAGAGTCATCAAACCTAGACACTATTGTTGATGTCAACAAGAGCTTGCTGTCAGGAGCCTGATATAGCCGCCTCCCAAGAGGCTTTGCTAGTACCTGACAAATACAGAAGTGGACACTCTCAGCCAAACATTGGACTGAGCACAATGTCTCCAAAAGAGGAGCTAGAGAAAGGATCCAAGGAGCTTGCAGCCCCATAGGAAGAAAAACTATATGAGCCTATGAACCAACCAGTACCCCCAGAGCTCCCACGGACTAAAACACCAACGTAATAGTACATGGAGGGACCCCATGGCTCCAGTTGCATATGTAGCAGAGGATGGCATTGTTGTACACCACTGGGAGGAGAGTCCTTTGGTCCTGAGAGGTCCCTATGCCCCAGTGTGGAGGAATGACAGGGCCAGAAATCAGGAGTGGGTGGGTTGGTGAGCAGGGGGAGGGTGGAGATAGAAGATTTCAGAGGTAAACCAGGAAAGGGAATTACATTTGAAATGTAAATAAAGAAAATATCTAATAAAAAAGAGAGAAAAAGACAGAGAATTTCAACAATGGAAAAATAATAATTTATTGCACCAAATTATACATCTATGTAGTGTGAAATTAAAAAAAAACAATAAAGAAAATTGGACATAGTACTACCAGAATTTCCAGCAATATCACTCTTGGGCATATACCCAGAAGATGCTCCAACTTTTAATAAGGACACATGCTCCACTATTTTCATAGCAGCCTTATTTATANTAGCCTGAACCTGGAAAGAACCCAGATGTTCCTCAACAGAGGATACAGAAAATGTGGTACATTACACAATGGATTACTACTCAGCTTTAAAAACAATGAATTGATAAAATTCTTAGACAAATGGATGGATCTGGAGGTTATCGTCCTAAGTGAGGTAACCCAATCACAAAAGTAAACACATGATATGCACTCACTGATAAGTGGTTATTAGCCCAGAAGTTCAGNATACTCAAGATACAATTTTCAAAACACATGAAACTCAAGAAGAAGGAAGACCAAAGTGTGGATGCTTCGATTCTTCTTAGAAGGGGAAACAAAATACCCATGGAAAGAGTTACAGAGACAAAGTTTGCTGCTGAGATGGAAGGAAGGACCGTCCAGAGCCTGCTCCACCTGGGGACCCAGCTCATAAACAATCACCAACCCAGACACTATTGCAGATGCCAACAAGAGTTTGCTGACAGGAGCCTGATAAAGCTGTCTCCTGAGAGGCTCTGCCAGTGCCTGACAAATACAGAATTGGATGCTTACAGCCATCCATAGGGCAGAGCACAGGATCCTCATTAAAGGAGCTAGAGAAAGTACCCAAGGAGTTGAAGGGGTTTTCAGACCCATAGAAGGAACATCAATATGAACTAACCAGTACCCCCCAGAGCTCCCTGGGACTAAACCACCAGTCAAAGAGAACACATGGTGGGACTCATGGCTCTAGCTGCATAGGTAGCAGTAGATGGCCTAATTGTTCATCACTGAGTGGAGAGGTCCTTGGTCCTGTGAATGTTATATGCCCCAGTGTAGGGGAATGCAATGGCCAGCAAGCAGGAGTGGGTGGGTTGGGAAGCAGGGGATGGAGAGGGGATAGGGGATTTTTAGAGGATAAACTAGGAAAGAGGATAACATTTGAAATGTAAATAGTGAAAATAATAATAGTTTAAAAAAAAAAAGCAATCCATGCTACCACTGGCATGGCACCAGTGGACAGGCAAACCTGTTCTCAGGCTGGCAGACTCTCTGAATCTGAGCTACAAAATCTCTTCACCCAGCTAGATAAGTTACCAAGGCGAGCGAATGCTATGCTTGCCCCATGCTTCCAAATTCCCCTGGCTAGCTTGGGTGTCCTGCCAACATATGTTTCTCTAGAAGCCAGCTATGTCACTGCATGAAGGAAAACACCACAGAATTTTAGTTTAGAATCAAGAGGTAACACAATCCCTTGGCACAGCAACTAACATCCTAATTTGTAAGCTATTCTAAGTTATAAATCCTCCAGTAATGGATCCCAGGGGATCCACTAACTGAAATGGGGGCTTCCCCTGCCTGTCCTTCATGATCTCTCCTGTCCAAAAGGAAGTATCTTTCACTTTCCACCCCTTTTCCTCTCTCCAACCTGGAAGTCCTGCTTATTCCTCTCCTAGGGATTATCCCCCTAAAATCTTTATTCTTTAGGGGAATGTTCTTCCACATCTATAAAACAACTCTTGCATATCCTAGGCTCGGGGAACATGAAAGGGACAGAGAGGTTGTAAGACCCAGAAGACCAACAAAATTTCTGAGATTGCATCTTCTAGAAATAAAAGGGAAGCTTCACTCATAAATGGTCAATAGTATGGCTACTGTAACAAAACCTAACAAAGACAACATGGTAACATGGAAGAGGAAATCCCATGGACTTCACCCACAAAGAACTATTGGTGACTACAGAATGCTGATTGCAAGAGAATTAGCCTTCCCCAGAGATGAGAAAAATAATTGGTTTTCCAATAGCCAGTAGTCAGTCCTGCAACCATGTACCCAAACAAAGACTCGTGTTTGTGTGTGTGTGTGTGTGTGTGTGTGTGTGTGTGTGTAAAACAATAACAAATAAAAATAAGCCTTGAATTTGAGAGCCGGGCAGTGTGAGATGAGTGGCAGGAAGGTAAGGAAAAGCATAAACAATATGACTATATTTTAATCATAAGGTTTAAAAATAATATTGAAAAAATATTACATAAAAAACTCAACTCGCCTAGAGCACCTGAATCATGCACTGACTTAATAGTTGGGATATCTTCATCAAAAGGAATATTTAATCATCTCCATTAATAATTATGAATAAATTCTAAGTGAACAAAATGAAAGAAAATATCCGGTCTGGAGCTTTTCTGAAGCTATTTTATAGTATCTAGGAATTTAATAAAAATGAGGGTGATTTTGATTTTAGAAATGTAAATGAGGGTCTTTGGTGAAATTTAATTCATTAATGTTTTATTTTTGTTGATGTTTTATATTTCTTTGTAAATTTGTTTCAAAATTCTTGTGGATTTACACACACATAAATATAATGTATAATATATAATATATAAAATATTATATATAATGTATATGGTTGGGAATTTGTATCAATAAAATAAAATCACTGAAACATTGCATCTGTCATAATGTTAATAACTTGACCATTGTAAATCACATACTTAAGTAATATATTACTGTTAAGTACAGAGCAATCCTGAAGTAAATGGAGTGTTGACAGAGGATGAAATTGTCAGTGGGAAGTGTGATGAAAATTATTTTATCTTGAAATGTCCTAGCCATTTTAAAAAAAAAACTGATGTTTTCAAATAAAAAAAAATATCTACATAATATCACTGATTTTGACTATGTTCTTGCACAGAGATCTAACATATTTAACCAACATGGAGTCATTAATAATATATTTCCACAAAATTTGATTTGGAGTTAAGATGTTCATGTGACCTCCTTGGAAATCAGAAGGAATGGAATATTAAGTTTCTAATAGGCCTCTATGTATAGTATTGCACATGGCTGCTGGGGATCTGAACTCAAGTAACCATGCTTATGCAATAACCACCTTTAACGAAGTAATGTTCAAGCCTTTAGTATGAGCCTTAAAATTAAACACCTTGCAAGACTTAGTTTGATGTTTTGATATCGCAATCTTTCTTGTCTCATAAACTTTCATGTAAAATTAAGGTGTCTTAATATGAGGAGCTTCTGACTTATGAGTAATTTCCCAAAGCATTGCCTATTATAAATTGACTGAATGCCTTACTTTTTTCCCCAGTTTGTTTGTTTCTTTGTTTTTGTCTTTTAAAGCTTCTTAAACTTTCTTATATTTTCAAGTATGATCTGTGGTTGTGATAAAGACAAGTCATTATAACCATACTCAGGTACATGTAGACAATCACTCTTGAGCTAGGTGCAGGACTTAATTTTCAATCACTAGTTGTGTAAACAAGGATGGATTTGAAAATGTTGATATGGTTTGTATTTTGTTGCATAAGGAAGCATAGGCATGAAGATCAGTAGGTGCTTGGGAGGATTTGAGGGAAAGACCAGAGGCAGCTGAGGCATGTCTGTGGCACAGGATAAATGCTGATACTAATTGTCTTTTCCATATTGGCATAATTATATTCTAGCCAAACTGCTTGATGTCTCCACCCTCTTTTAATACATTCTGAGGGTCTGTAGGCAATTGCATCAATTGACTTTCCAGGAGGACAACCCTGCATACAATTATAGTCCCACATAATCAAGAAACTATACAGTTTTAACGGAGGAAGGATATGTATCTTATGCAAAAGTCTGTAAACCAAGCCAACCCTTGACATTTTAATGGAAAATATGTCTACAACTGGGCAAAATTCAGACTTCAAGCTTTCTAATTTCACGCAAGTTGAAAGGTGACTGATAATCAACAGTGGTTGTCTGGTTGTTTCATTAGGAACAATTACAAGTCAGAACTGATTTAAATGGTCGTTTTTAAGTTGTGTAAGCACAGCAGAAGGGGACATAATTTCAATTGCTCCCCTCTGGAATACTTTATGGTAAGTGTTCTTCTTATGATAATATATCTTCCCACTAGGAATCATTACCTGTGCCTCTCATCAGTGGTTGTTTTCTCTGAAGCTTTATTTTTCTCATTTTATGGTGCCAAAACTGTGTTTTAAACTCTTTGGTTGACAATGAATTCTGAATAATGGGCCCCAAGTACCTTTAAAGTTTCCAGTTGCTATTTTAAATTAATTACTTTGATGACAAAATAACTTTAAGGATCGTTTTATAATTTTCAACATAAAATAATATTATGATAGTTTAATTTATCTATCATTCTGCTTCCTTTTCAATCCATTTGTGCCATTACTGGAATTCAGAGAAACACATGAGTGTGAAAAATGAAATAGCAATATTTGTGAACAGAAACATCATTATGAAAATGAGTCTGGTAACAATGTTGCCACTTTCAAAACATCATTAGAGCTATTTTATTCATTAATCTATATTCACTGCACACATGCCTGTGTTTACATTTAATCCCCAACATTTACCATAAGCATCAATTTCAGGGACATTATAGGCACATGAAGAATATTGTCTAAATAAGTGAATGGACCCACAGATGAATATGTTTAAAGTTTATTTTATGTCCTTGAATTGTCAGTTTTCTTACACAAATCTGAATGACTACTACTATCAAAACTTCATAGCACACATATGCACATGGACACGAACACACACAAGCTCATGTGGGATTATCCTATAGTGCCTCTATCATCACCACATGCTAACAAATTGCCAATAATTGGTTACCATTTTTGGAGTTGTTGGTAAGTGAGATCCCCATCCCACCTTCTAAACATTACAGGGTATTGCCAATGTTCCTGTGTACATTCCAGAGCTTAACAGTAAAATCTTATTGCTGAAGAGGTTACATACTTGAATCATAACCATAGTGATGGCAGATGGATAGTGACCTGAAAGTCATCCCAACTGGATAGATTTCATAGTCCTGAAAGGTGGTATGGATACTACTGGAAGAGAAAAGCAACCAGTAATAATATCCAGTTAGTTGTGAAACATACAGTAAAATTACTGGATGGCAATTCGTATGCATGGGTGCAACAATGGCATGAACATCAAGGGAGTAACCAGCATAAAGAATAGAAACAGGCAACCTCTGGAAATAGGAGGTGTTTGGGTGTGTGTGTGTGTGGGGAGACCCTCCAAGATGTACCAGAGACCTGGGAGGTGAGAGATTCTCAGGACTCAAAGGGAGGGACCTTAGATGAAATGCCTGTGAGTAGGGAGAAGGAACTTAAAGAGCCCCCATAAAGCAGGAAGACAGGATATCAAGTGAGGGATGCAGTTGCTATCCCACAGTCACATCTCTGACCTATAACTGTTCCTGTCTAAAAGAATTACAGGGATAGAAATGGAGAGGAGCCTGAGGAAAAGAAGGTTCGGCGACATGCCCAAATTCGGATACAGCTCAAGGGGAGGTCCCAAGGCCTGATGCTATTACTGAGACCATGGAGTGCTCACAAAAAGGGATCCATCATGACTGCCCTCCGAAAGACCAAACAAGCAGCTGAAAGAATCAGATGCAAATATTTGCACCCAACCAATCGACAAAAATCAGCTGATCCCTGTTTTTGAATTAGGGAAAGGTGGAAAGAAGCCAAGGAGGAGGACATCCCTGTAGGAGGACCACAGTCTCAATTAATCTCGACACCCAGAGATCTCTCAAACACTGTACCAACAAACAGACAGCATACACCAGCTGATATGAGACCCCAACACACATACAGTAGAGGACTTCCGGGTCTGTGTTCTTTCAACGATCATGTACCTAACTCTCAAGAGACTGGAGGCCCCATGGAAACTAGAGGTCAGATGGAGTAGGAGTGGGGACATCGACATGGAGACAGGGGGGTGGGGAGGGGGTATGGGATGTGGAACAGTAGGACAGTGGATGGGGGGAAGAATAAAATGTGGAGTGTAATAATAATAATAATAATATTAATATTAATAATAATAGATTTTTATTACATTTAAGTCCTACACCAGAAGTTTTAAAAATAAAACAAAGCTAAAAAATAGGAATGAAGTTAGCATAGGACCTGGAAAATAGAAATAACAAAAATACTAATGATGAAAATGTAGAAAGATAACAAATAAAAAATACATCCTATGTTCACATTGGAGAAATGATATTGTTGAATGTTCAGAATATGAAAATCAATATACAGAAAAAAACAGAAAATATCTGTTATTTTTTATTTTATATTAGCACTATATTGTAGTGCTAATTTATGTCCCTAACAACAGTAAGTATTGATGTTCATTTGTTTATCATTTTGACAGTAGTAAGAACTGAACTTAGGGTCCAGTGAAATTAAACAGTCAATCTATCAATGAATAGATTCCTATCCCATAATTTACTCCCATACACAATGTGTGCAAATGATCTGCATCCCTCATATAAAAATAGACACAAAGACCAATATAATGTAACCCCCACAGTCCACTTCAGATTCTGTATCCCCTATCTACTGAGTAACATCTAAGGTCACCCTCAGTGTTTCTTGAGTGCTTCCCTGTCTGAGGTCTTCGCTTTGTCCTCCTTATACTTGTCAGTTGTAAGTTTTCATTCGTTGTCATGGGCATCTAGCTATCTCTCCTGTGGAATCTCATGAAACTGAAAAGTTTATCTAAGGCAAATATATTGTTCATAGGACAAATTGGCATCCCACAGATTGAGAGAAGATTCATCAACCCTATATCTGACAGAAGGCTAATATTCTAAATTTACGAAGAACTCAAGAAGTCAGAAACCAACAACCCAAACAACCTAATCAAAAATATGGAACAGAGTTAAACAGAGAATACTCAACAGCAAAATTTCAAATGGTTGAGAAGCATTTAAATATATCTTCAGAGTCCTTAGTCATCAGAGAGATGAAAATCAAAACAAATCTGAGGGAGGGAAATGGGAAGGAGCAGAGATGGGGAGGGGAGTTGGGATTCAAGATCAGATGTAGATGCAATTTTTAACATCTATGCACCAAATACAGGAAAACCAAGTTGATAAAATAAAAAAATACCACAGCTTGAATCACTTGTTGACCCTTACACACTGATATGATGGTGGAAGAAATCCACATCTCACACCAATAGCCAGTCACCAAGGAAAAAACTGAAATAAGAAATGACAAAGCTAACTGATGTTATAAATTATAAACCAAATGGAGCAAACAGATATCTACCGAACATTTCACACAATCAAAAAACAATGAAACTTCATTTCAGCAGCTCATGGAACTTTCTCCGAAATTGACCATATACTTGGACAAAAGGCAAGTATCAACACATACAAGAAGATTAAAATAAAACCCTAAATCTTATTTAACAACTGTCAAATAATGATGGATATTAGTAACAACAGAAAGTTTAACAAATTCATGGATATTGAGCAACCTACTATTGTATGAGAAATGGATCAAGATATAAATTAAGAAATAATTTAAAGATTCTGTAGAATTGTATGAAAAAATGCACAGCATACACAATCTTATGAGATACAAGAGAAATGTTTCTATGAGGATATTTGAAATGCTACTAATTTAACATCATACCTGCTAAAAGCTTTAGAATAAAAGGGAAAAATTACAACTAAATGCAATAGATGGCAAGAAATAGTCAAACTCAATGCTCAAATCAATGAAATAGAAATAAAGAGGACAATACAAAGAATCAATTAAAAGAGTTGGAACCTTGAGAAAATCAATAAGACTGACAAAATGTTATCCAAGTTCATTTAAAAGCAGGGAATGCATACTGAAATTAACAAAAGTGAAAAGGGAGGGCAGAAGAATAGACACTAAGATAATCCAGAAAAATCACAGGGCATCCTTTAAAAAACTATATTCCACCCAATTGGAAAACATAAAATAAGTAAATAATTTTAATAATACATATCATTTTCCAATATTGAATCAAGATCAGATAACTAATCTAAACAGGATTATAAGCCCTACAGCAATAGAAGCAATCATGAATTTTTTTTTTTTTTGATGAAAATAGGCTAAAGGCCAAATGGTTTAGTGCAGAATTTTACCAAATTTAATGTCAACACTCCTGCAATGATTCTATAAAATAGAAACAGTAGGAACACTTTAAGAAGACACAGTTTTGCTGATAACCATACCAGATAAATATTTGCAAACCAAATCCAAGAACACATTGAAAAGTTCATCCAACAAGGTCAGGTAGGTTTCATCTCAGAGATGCAGGATGGTTCAATATATTTAATAGATGTGATCTACCATATAAACAAACTAAAGCACAAACCTAATGATTATCTTATAAGATGCAGAAAAGACCTTTGACAAAATTCAAAACCCTTTCATAAAAGTCAAGGCGAAGTTTGTCATACACTGACATACTTCAACATAATAAAGCAGTTTGCAGCAAATTCATAGGCAACATCAACTGAAATGGAGAAAAATTCAAAGCCATTCCAAAAATAATCAGGAATTCAGTATAGAACTTGAAGTCTCAGCTGGAGTAATAAGACAACTGAAGAAGATCAAATGAATACAAATTGAAAATGAAGTAAAATATATTTATAGATAATAAGATATGATATTTAATTGACCCTAAATATTTTACAAGAAATCTCTGATGAGCTGATAAATATGCTCAGCAAAATAGCTAAATACAAAAATATCTCACAAAAATCTGTAGCCCTCTTGAATACAAAGAACAAATGAAGCAAGTTAAAAACTCAGAGGAACAACACTTCTTACAATAAACCCCAATCACATAAAATATCTTAAGTTAATTTTCACCAATCAAGTGAAAGATTTGTTTCACAAAATGTTTGAGCCATTGAAGAAAGATATTGACGAAAATATCAGAAGATGGAGAGATCTCCTACCTTCAAGGATTAGTAGAAAAATATAGTGAAATGACCATCCTACTAAAAGCAATATACAGATTCCTACTAAAAGCCAGATACATTGAACCTGATAGAAGAGAAAGTGGGCAATAGAGCCGTTGGCATCAATGGTACTTTTGGCACAGGAGAAGACTATATGAGCACAATACTGTTAACACAGGCACTAAGATCAACAAGAAAAAACTGAGGTCTCAGGAAACTGAAAAGCTTTTTCAAGGTAAAGTACACCTTCATTCAAACAAAGATGCAGTATACAGAATGAAAAAAAATTAGCAACTGCACACCCCATCAAGGGCTAATATGCAAATTTTACAATGAACAAAATGAAAACAAAAACAAAAACAAAAAAAACCTTTAATTTCAGGAAAAGGAATGACACACTTTAAGAGTGTATACAGATCTAAACAGAACTGATAAAAGATAAATGAGAGATGATAAACTGATAAAACTGATAAAAGATAAGAGATGGTTGAGAAACACCTTAAGAAATGTTCAACATCCTAAATCACCAGGGAAATGTAAATCAAAACGGGTTTGAGTTTTCATCTTAACTTAACATGCCAGAATAGCTAACATTAGTGTAACAAGCGACAGCTGATGGAGGCAAGGTGAAAAATAAGGGCACAACTAATCCATTTCTGGTGGAAGTGAAAATGTGTACAACTACTAAATAAATCAGTGTAGCATTTTCTCAGGAAGATGGAAATTGATCTAAATCAAAATCCAGCTGTACAGCTCTTGGATATGTACCCAAAGGACACTTTATCCTACTATAGAGACACTTGTTCAACCATGCTCCTTGCTTCTATGTTAATAATAGCCAAAAATTATAAATAAACTAGATGTCCTTCAACAGAAGAATGAACAAGGAAAATGGGTACATTTATAATATGGAATATTACTAAGTTGTTTAAAAATTGAATCATTGAATTTGCAGGTAAATCCACATGACTACAAAAAAAAAATCCTTAATGAAGTTACCCAGACTCAGAAAGACAAATATGATATGTATTTGCTGGACATTAACTATTAAGTCTATGATGAGGAAGCTATAGTCAGTAGAACAAGAATAGATAGGTTCTGAGGAGGGGAGTAGTGTTGACAGGTCTTTCTGGAAAATGGAAATAGAATAGAGAGATATGGATGGATGGAAGAGTGACTGAGATGGAAATACCAAGTAGGGAATGGGGAAAGTGGAGGGGGGCAGAGGAAGTATGCATAGACAGATAGCTGTAGTTAAGGGTCATTTAAGGAGTGAAGTGGAAACCTACTATGGTATAGAAAATGAAATGGCCAAGAAATGGAGAGGCAGCTCTAAATGGCCATGTCTTGTCACAAAATGAAGCTTTTGGTCCTAGGATTGTGTTATGTCTAATTGAGTTGTTGGTCCAAGGGTCCATAGCAAACCTCCAAATAACTCATCTTGGTCTTAAAACTGCATGTTACTCACTCTGTAAATTGATGTGAATCTTCATTGGTGAAGAGAGGGCCTGAACATAGGGAATGAAATAGAACCTTCATTCCTACATTTTAGTTTCTGTAGTCAGAAAGATAATCTTTTGGGGGCTGGGGTTCAAGACAGGGTTTCTCTGTATTGCTCTGGCTATTCTGGACCTCACTTTGTAGACCAGACTGGCCTTGAACTCAGAAGTCAGCCTTCCTCTGCCTCCTGAGTGCTGGGATTAAAGGCGTGTGCCGCCACGGCCTGCTCAGAAAGATACTCTTAATGCTAACAAATAGCAATGTGAACATCAACCCAGTCACAAACCCTTTGATCTACAATGGTATCTATCTACAAGATACACTAAGGAAATTGTTGCTCAAAGCTAAGCTTGTGGAACTAAGCAAACAATAATTGATTCGACTAAACGCCCATTCAATGAGATGGAATCAATACCCAGAAATCCATTGTTGTCTAAGAACCTGATACTAGATACCTCTGGAACCTAGGGAAAAACCCAATACTACTGTCCTACCAATGAATGTAGCAATAAAATGACTCCAAATGACATCATGCTATACTAATAGGTCAGTGCCTGGCTCAGGCATTATCAAAAAAAGCTATGTCCTACAGCAGATGATAAGAAATACAGAAACACACTGCCATTATGCAGAGATTAAGAGACCTTAGGAAAAATTCAGCCTTAAACAGATGTTTCCATTATGTCCCTTGTCTCAGGGCTCAAAAAAAGTGTAAGAGCCAGAGGGAATGGAGTAGGTTAAGAAAACAAGGCTATAAATCAACAAACAATATAAAGATGTACTTAGAGCAGTGGTTCCTAAGGTGTGGGTCACAACCCACACGGGCATTGTTTATCAAACACCCTACATATCAGACATTTACATGATAATTCATAATAATTCATAATAGTGCCAAAATTAGAGTTATGAAATACCAACAAAATGATGTTCTTGTTTGGGATCAGCAGAACATGAGGAAATGTATTAAAGGTCCAAAGCATTAGGAAGGCTAAGAACCACCCCTGACTGAGTCAGCATGACCAGGGTCTTCACTGATCTGTATAAAAACAGGCCGTCGAGCGGGAAAGAGAATTGCACACACGCCTTCATCCCTAATCCAGAAACTTTTGCAATGACATCCACTTCGAAATGAAAGCTGAGTTTTCTCAAAGAAAGTATCATTTTAGAAGGAAACTACTTCTAAAGGAAATCTGCACTGGGTGACAAAAAGAAAGCTAATGTGTCCTTTGGAGACTGCTTGTCTCATCGTGTCATATCAGAACCTTTCCTTTATTTGTTGTTAAATTTTATCTCTTTATTTGATTTTATTGATTTAATTTTTTTCTTCTCTCTCTTAAACCTATTGATCCTTTGTGTATATTTTAGGGTTTCCAGTTCAGGGCTCTCAGGGGATTCCTCAGTGAGAAATATATTAAAGGGGCAGGCCCATAATACAACAATATGTTATTTGTCTGACAAGCTTTGATAACTTGAAAGTCCTTAGTAGCAAGTTTGGAGTGGAATGCCTTGGGACATCTATCATGTGGCAGGGAATGTTTGAGGTCTAGTGATTCATTGACATTTTATGTAACCTTCTGAGATAGAGACATAAAGTTATTGAAATCTTTCTAAGGTTCCTATAACCATGAAAATATTGACTTTACTACATTGATATCTTATAGTGAGACACATATGTAGCTGACTAGTATTTGAAACCTAGAATGGTTTCTTATACAGCAATGGGAGTGAAAACTAAGCTCGGCTTTTGTAGCACCTAAAAATGACTAAGAATCCTTTGTCTACTTTAATCTCGCATTATTTTTTGAACTCATTGTTGATTTGCCAATTTTGAAATATATATGAGATTGTGTGTACAGATTTATTTGACAGTTTTGACCTACTATGAGCTATTGCTTCTGTGAACATTTTGGACAGCAGCCAAAATAGAAGGATTTAAGTGCAATTTAAATTTGAGACAAAACCAAATTTGTCTTGCTGGACTTTACCTAAAGCAGGCTTTCTTGAAATACTAATTGAAGAGGGGATCAACAATTTGTAAAAGGCAGAGGATGAAATGAACGACTACAAAGGAGCAGTGTATTACAGACACAACAATAACAAAAGAGTTATGCATATGAACTTATAGCACGAGTTAAAATCTCATGCACAGAACTGGTTTACCATCAAGCCAGAAAATATCCTAATATAGATATGGGAGATGGTCTTGAAGGTCCACTGCTAGCTGAGCAGTTATTGCAAATTTATAGTTGTATGACAGGGATACTCTTTTTTTGTAAGGTTTCAGCACCTGTGAGAATGAACACAGTTCAGTGGATGGCCACAAATCCAAAAATATAGTCCACTGGCAATTGGACTTGATAAGTTTAAAGAAGAAAATAGGACAGAAGTTGTTATGTAGGGAAGGGCTTTAGGTCTGTGCAGAGTTAGAGGTTTGGATGAATATAATCAAAATATATTATACAAAATTCTTAAAAGATTAGTAAAAAACACAAATGAATAAAGTTAAACCAATACTGTTGATTTTATACTTCTTAATGATTTGGGTCTGGTAGTTTCAAATATTAAATTTTGAAACTGAGGCTAAAGACGAAAGTTGATTACATCATTTAGAATATATACAGATACTTAAAATATTTCATTATATAGAAACGAATTTGATCTTTTTTGCAAGGCAAACTTAAAATATAAATTACAAGTTTACTTGTATACTTTACCTTTATGTCAAGGCACTTTTGCATGAGTCCACTTAAAAAGCAAAGGTGTTTGTTGGTGTTTACATGAGTTAAATTTTGCTTTGGAAAGGAACCCTAGCTAAGGGATGGGGACAACAACCCACCTACAAAACTTTTGACCCAAGTTTGGTAGTGTCTAAAAGAAACGCAGGGACAAAGATGGAACAGAGACTGAAGGAACGGCCGACCAATGACCAGCCTATGTTGAGACCCATCCTCTGGGCAGGCACAATCCTTTACACTATTAATGATGCTATGCTGTGCTTGCAGAGAGGAAGCTAGCATAGCCATAGCTTCCCTCTGAGAAGCTCTATGCAGCAACTGATGGAAACAAACACAGATAATCACAGACAAGCACTGAATAGAGATCGGGGACTGCTATGGAAGAGTTAAGGAACGGACTGAAGGCATTCAAAGGATGGCAACCCCACAGGAAGACCAAGGGTATCAACTAACCTGGACCCCTGGGAGCTCTCAGAGACTGAGCCACCAACCAAAAAGGACACATGAGGTGGTCTGAGGCTCTAGTGGTACCTATGCAGCAGAGGGGTACCATGTCTGGCCACAGATGCCTTTGTCATCTTGGGAAGACGCGAAGCCATAGTGTAGGGGAATGCCACGGCAGGGAGGTGGGAGTGAGTGGGGGAAGAACCCTCACAATAGCAGGAAGAGGCAGGATGAGATAGGGGCTTTTTGAGGGGAAACCAGGAAAGGGGATAACATTTGAAATGTAAGTAAATAAAAATTCCAATTAAAAATCTTTTTTTTTTTTTGAGACAGGTTTAATATATTTGTGAATTAAAATGGAATATAATTCTGTCACTGTTTTATAATAAAGAGAGAGAATATACACCTTCTCAATGCTGCCCTCAATGGTCACACGGGATTTCCCTAGAGTTTTAGAGACATCAAATCAGGTGTACTCTGAATTTGTGGCTTTGATGATGAACGGACTTGGAGGGCTGGCAGTATTGTACTGCAGAGGTGGCAAGAAATTTAATGTAGGCTTAAGCTTGCTTGAGATTCTCAGGCAATGTCAGGGAATAGGAAAGAGGCCCTGCCTGAGGCTATATAAATTCAGACCTCAAGCTTGGGTCATTGCTATTTTGACATAAAATATCTATATGTAAAAGGAATATTCAGCCTTTATAGTAATTGCTGTCAATTCTTGCTTCTTAACTGGCAGGGGCTTTAATCTGATTCTAGGATGAGAATTCCCCTTTCCCTCTTATGTTCACAAAATTTCCCTGTCTTTCTGTCTAGACTCAATTCAAACTTTCAAATATGGAAAACGTGCTATTAAAAATGTGGTCTGTCTTCTCAGTCACCCATTATCTGTTTCGTGACAGTGGAAAATCATGAGAATGCTGAGGCAAATCAAAATTACTTGACTCTTAAAATGATACTGGGTAGATATGGTGGTTGGTTAAAGTATAATTTGTGTATTTCATGTAGATTTATGTGTTGGCTACCCAAGCCAATAACTATCCAACAATCTTGAAACATTTTGAAATTTAAATATTAATAATTCAAATGTTTGGGTTTTTTTTTTTTCTGTTCTCACTAGTAGAATTTGATCTGGCTTTAGAACAAGGTTGGAAAAAAATGCCAGAGAAAAACTGATGAAATGAAATGCATTCATTTAAAAAACATCAATGTTCTAATATAAATATACCAATGTAAAACTAAAATCTAATCCCTGAGTCTAAAATAGCAAGGCCTTTTTGAAAATGTTGCACTGATCTTAATATTATTCATAATTGACTTAATTGACATGATTTGGTGTTTTGTTAAACCATTGTTCTTGTTTGCATTTTACACTTTGACTTCTTTGGGAAATTGCCTTAATAAAGCCAAAGTACATTTAATCATCAGATAGTGTTGAAGTCTTTTAAATATCTATTTGTAAGCAAGAGATTTTAGTCTTCCTTTTAGTTCTGTATAAAGAGGCTAATTATTGAAGGCTCCTTGGTAGGTGTGAGTGTGTGTGTGTGTGTGTGTGTGTGTGTGTGTGTGTGTGTGTGTATGGGGAGCGAGTGAGACTGCCGTGATCTGCGACATATAGATAGATAGATAGATAGATAGATAGATAGATAGATAGATAGATAGATGATAGATAGATAGATAGATAGATAGATATAGATATAGATATAGATATTGACATAGATATATATGTATATGTATAGATATTAATATGGAAGTAGAAATTTATCACTGTACTGACTAGTTTTCTGTATCTACTTGTCACAGCTGGAGTTATCACAGAGAAAGGAGCCTCTGGTCTGGTAATCCTGGGTTCTATAACTGAGCAAGCCAGGGGAAAGCAAGTCAGTAAGCAACACCCCTCCATGGCCTCTACATCAGCTCCTGCCTCCAAGTTAGTGCCCTGTGTGGGTTCCTGTCCTGATTTCCTTTGGTGATGAACAGCAACATGTAAGTGTAAGCTGAATAAATCCTTTCCTCCCCAACTTGCTTCTTGATCATGATTTTGTGCAGAAGTACAAACTCTGACTAATACAATAGTCATTGAGTACTTGCAAATCTATATACGACTATTTTATTTTTAAATTAGTTTACCTTTTTATTTATTTTTATTAGATCTTTTCTTCATTTACATTTCAAATGCTATCCCCAAAGCCTCCTATAACCTCCCCCCACCCTGATCCCCAACCCACCCACCCCTGCTTCCTGGCCCTGGCATTCCTCTGTACTGGGGCATACCTTTTATGGTTGTATTTTGCAATGCCTTACAATCAACTGTCTTTTAAGATTCTGGAGGAGTAGTGTCTAACAAAGGAATCTGAATTCTGTTTTTGAGATGCTGATATAGGCCCATCGGAGAAACAAAATGGACTTCAGTCATTCTTGACATAAGAACCATTCTTTCTATTCCTCTCTGTCACTAAAAATATGGTCTAAATGATTTATTAGAACTAATTCCTTGATACCTGTTACTTATATTTCACACCCCCTTATTCTACCCTCCCTATATGGGACTAACTGTGACCAATCAGTTTCCTTATAATTATGAACTAGAGAATTTGAACTACCAGATGGTTAGTTACTGATGATATCTTCATAAAATATTGTTCGCAGACAAGGTGGGGGTTGTAAGAGTTGAAATTAAGTTAAAGGAGGCAAGTGTCTGGAATGCCGGTACTTAGGAAGCTGAAACGAGAGGATCATTACGTTTCAGATCATCTAAAACTCCATGAGCAATCCTCTTCCAAACCAAAATGATGGAATTTCTCACGCCAAGTCTGCCAAAAGTAACAAAAAGCCAAGCATTTATGGGTTACACAGGAAGTGCTCCTGTGTTCAGAAGTCTGTTACTAATAATATACTACAGTTTTGATTCCTGCTTATATTCTGTCCATATTTGTTCTAGATACAGGCATATTTCATCTCAAGATTGGGGTGATATAAGCACAATGAAGGAATGAAACAGGAAAGAACAGCTGGAAAAGACAGATGTGCTCCCTTGCTTTGCTGTTTGAGAACTGAAACACTAAACTGCAAGAAATAAGAATTTTCCCAGTAATAATACCTGTAGAGGAATGAGCTTATCTTCTTGAAAGCCAGAAGAGCAACTTTTCTCCTCTAGAAAGATTTACTATTTTTCACGTGACCTTGAAGGAGAGACTGACCTTGAAGGAGAGAGTGGTGGGAATGTCTCTCACAATCTCAGGCCTGTTCAGTTAATGGGTCTCTTGCTTTTTATTTCAAACTTAACTCTCAAGTCAAGGTCTCAGATATGGGCTTGGGAGGTGGGGGTCGATGGATCTCTTTGTCAGTCTCTCCAACTGGTCACACTGAATAAATATACCTTGTCTGCTTTCCACAAAGAGCAAGCATACATCAATACTCTATACTGTACTTAAAATTAACAAGGTTTATATAGTGATGTTTAAGAAATTTCATGAATATCATGCTTTATTATAAAACACTTTCTCTGTTAAATAATTTCTCCCAATTGTAGGCTAACTTAAATGTTCCTCTACATATAAATTGTGCTGAGTTCATTGATGGTGTTTAGAAGTTTATGTACATTAAGTTGTTACTCATTATATGCTGTTTTCAGTTTATAACTAGTGTACCAGTACAAACTTCCTTATAAAACAGAGTACATATAACTAGGGATCTAGGGTAGAGTTGGGAGAAATAGATGGAACTAAATGAGAGAGAGAGAGAGAGAGAGAGAGAGAGAGAGAGAGAGAGAGAGAGAGAGAGGTTTCAGTCACTTTACATTTTTTCTAAAATGACATTTCTTACCCTTTAATTTATTTACTATGTCATGAGAGGAGGTTCAGAATATATGTGGAGAAGCTAGAGAACAACATAAAATTGTCACACTGTAATACAATGGAAAGGGGTCTTACGGCCAGTCAGGTTATTCAGTTATATACATGACTTCTAAATCCTCCAGACAAACTTTTTAATAGTATTTTTCTAACATTACATGCAATGATTTTTTTTTCATCTGCAATTTATTTCTCAATGTTAGTACTCTAATTGATAAACCTAGAGTTCAGGTGGACATTTCCTGAACACTTAATATTCTACATCGAGGTTATGTAGAACATTACACAGTGAAGAAGGCTCATATTATACTTTGACACGCAGTGAAGAAGGCTCATATTACACAGTGAAGAAGGCTCATATTACACAGTGAAGAAGGCTCATATTACACAGTGAAGAAGGCTCATATTATACTTTGAGACTCGGATACAGAAGCTTAATTTTATGAGTAGAAGATAATCAACAAAACTCACTCCTTTGTGAGTGGGTCAGGCTACATTTGTCAGTTTAAGCTCTCAGATAGTCATCCAATTACAGATTTCTATGTCCTGCTACCTTAGTCTTTTTGCCTGTGATCATCCATATTTCTGGAAACCCTGAACCTATGTTTCATTTAAACTCTTCTTTATAGCCTACGGACAAAAGGCAGCTGGGTCTTGTACAGGTAAGTGCCTGTTGATATCAACTGGAGTTTGAATGCCCGAGGGCTGTGGCATCCAGCCTCAAGTCATTTATTATAAATATTTTGGACACATCAGATTCATACACATTCTGCTCCAGCTGAAAAGATAAATAGCTCAGACTTTACCCAGTTACTAAATCTCTCAAAGGAAAGCAACTTCCTAAAGTGATCTTTCTTTACACCAGACCCACTAGGGTTTTTTTAAAGTCCCCCCCCAAATTAAGTTTTCAGAACAAAGTTGTTTTCCTGTTTAGTAAAGCTGTGCTGTAGAAAGGAAATTTCTAGTTATTTATTGCTGATAAAAATAGTTTAGCTAATGATAACAGAGATGGAGAGACAGAGAACTTTAAAAAAAAAAACAACTTTTTGTTTTGTGAACACAAAAGAACAAAAATATTGTCATACACAAGATTCTCTTAAATTTTAGCCAGGTCTTTTATTGGTTCAAGACTTTATTCCTTTTTAAAATTTCTTCTAAAACAAATCCAAATATAATATTTCTAGTTGTGATTTCTTTTTTTTCTCATTCATGCTCTGAATAGAGAGGAAATTCCTTTGTGCTTTCTCTATTTTGAGTGACAAAACAACAGAAATTGTTTGAGGCCAAAATACTTACATGTGGATTTCAACAGAAATACTAATTGTACAAAAGGCATGTAATAATCCCACTTTTATTTAGTGACAACAACTTAATTCTCTAAAGTGTTCTTTGTGTAAGTTTATTGACTGATTATTTTTCTCTGTATAATTCTAAATGAGAATAACATCACAGAAATTACCATTTAAAGAAATTAATAGAAATATTTGATTTTAAACATTTCAGGATAGATTAAAAAGCTATTTTATCAAGGCTTATTAAGATATCAAATTCTTTGGCTTTATTATTCTCCTTACATGATTATTTCTGATAATGCATGTTACTTTCATGCTTGTAATATACCCATAAATGTATATCATATTGAAACTACATATATATGTACAGGTAACATTGTGTACTGGCATATGAATACATGCTATCTCCAAATGGAATATTTAATAATTTAAAACTGATATTGTATTTTCACAGATGAAATACAATTAGTTATGAAAAGAGCGTTTTCTCACTGTGGAAATTTTCTGCAACTACTTGTTTCTGTGAGTGGCAGGAAACCAGAAATAATTCTGTGGCTACTTATGGTTAATGAGTCATGACAAATCTAAACAAGCAAATCGTTCAGTAGCATCAGACTTGAACGTTCCAGGCTCTGTATTTCAATAGCCCAATTATTGGAGCAATTAAGCAAAAATGTACTCAAACTGAAAGCCCATTACTGTGAAACCCATCATCGGAATGAATAATAACATTTTAAAATTGAATTGGCTTTATTTTTCTTTTGGTCAAAAGTTGACACAACATAGGCTATCAACATCTGCTTGTCTTTTAATGTGATTCAAAGTAACAAGTCAAATTACGCAAATTAATTTAAAATTTGTTTTCATTTAATAAGATTTTATATTAAAATGTGCTGAGCAAACATATATGAAAATTTGATGCCAGATCTTGACCATGTGTCTCTATTATTAATATGAAATAGAAAAGGAATTAAGAAAAAATAAAGGGGAATTTACTTTTGGAAGAGGCAGGATAACAGTGTTCATCTAATTGCAAGGTCCACATTGAAAAATTACACCAGAGAATCCCACATACAAGTAAGTCAGCACAAACTGTATTTACTCAACATACTCAAAGAAGATAAAACTCACATTTGTTGTTAGATAAAAATAGTCAATTCAATGAGAATAGTCAACCCTGTAGTGGTGTTTATACACACCAAAAATCTATTCCATTAAACACAACAGAGTACCTAAACTTTGACCTTCCTTTTATGTTCATCCAATAAGTCCTTATGACAAAAGTAGCAAATCCCAACCAGATCAGTGTGGTACAAAGGAAACAAACTACAGTCCATCGACTTTACCAATGTCATAGATCGTTTGCAATCACATAGTCCTAACGGATATGACGAAACACAGCAATCAATCATTCTGACAACTCAGCATCACCTTTGACCAGAAACTCACAAACATTTCAAAAGATATCTCCGAAGCACCAGCCAGTATTCATTTCATATTTCTTTACAATAGCATTAATATTTTACACCAAATATTAGTTGACAGCACTTTCCGGGCTCCAGCCTCATGAGAATTTGCATTCTATCCTACCACTGTCCCAAAGGCTTGGCTAAAGGACCTTTTGATCCATGGTGGGGGAGAAAAGCATTTTTCTCTTATCAAGAAGACTCAGTTAACTGTTTATGATGGATGTAGATGTATAGCACTTATTTCAGTTTCCTCCCACCTGTTCTCCTGAGAGGAGAGATACTAAATTCTAGTACATATGGAATAGGGCCATCTATTTAAATTCATATAACAGCTATATAGAGCAATAACGGAATTTTCAACATTTGCATTCTTGTTTGTTTGTTTACAAATGTCTTTATTGCTCCTGGAATGACAAATTGACAACAGAGTTCAATTTTCCATTTCATGTTTCTCGGTCAGTTTGAAAGCTTGCCGCCATATTTATGTCATACATTTGTTCATTTATGTCATACATGTGTTCAGGGATCTGTGATGCCATTGGGACTCTCAGTTCTCACTATATATGGCTTTGGTTACTTTTGCTTGCTTCTCTCTAGAAACAAATGACTTATGTACTAAACTTCCTAGAATAAAATAAATATGCTTCTTATTTCATCATTTTATGCATTTCTAAGCATTCAATTCTTGTAAAAATATTAACATTTCTCATTTATGAATTTATATAAATATGAAGTCAAATTATTTAATTAATTCCATAAAATCATGCTATCAATTGATAAAGGAGTCAATAAAGAACTATTTTTAAAATGTATTAACATGTTAAAATTACATTTCTTGCTAAATTTATGAAGGATGAAAACAATCAGGGAATACCGAGTCTAATATTATTGGACGTGTTACTGTTATTTCATACAGAGTTATGCAAATACAGAACAGGCACTCACTCCTTGGCCAGCTTATATAGCAGCACAGAGAGAGAAAGAAAGGGAAGGAGAAAGAAATGGATGGGGGTGGGTCTTTACCTGGAGTATCAAGAAAAGACATACTTAGCAATAAACAATTAAACAGGCTAAAACAAAGTTAAGTGTGGAACTGCATTTTAACATCCATTAGGATTCCACCAAAAATAGATCTAAAAATAAATAGGCTCTAGAATCAATGAATGGAAATTTCAGGAAGCTTTTCCTCTTATTAAGTAGTAGAAAAAGAAATACTTTTTAGGATTTTGATATAAATATACAGAGGATTTTATTGTATGTAAAGATTGAAAATGCAGGAAAGACTTAAGTCTATAAATGATTATTTAATAACTTTTATATAAATAGATTGTGAAATAACTTGCCTCCAAAATCTGAAAAATTGCCTGTTTCCGGTAAACATGGTTATTGCTGCTAAAAGTGGGGGGAGGAGTTGTTTCACTAAGGTCTTAGCAAGTCAATAATTTATCAAACATGAAATTTTAGACCCAACTACAAATCCCACTGTCTTTCATATTTTATGATATTTTTATAATTTGCACAGTGTAATTTATTCTTGTATCCAGCTTACTACTTCATGTAGATCTGTGCACTAGCAAATTAAAGAAGCCCCTGGATTTGTAGCACAGTGCTGTTGTTCCAACATGGCTTCTAGAGGAAGACCCAGTAAATGCCTCTCTCCAAAAGAAAAACATGCCAGTGCTAAGGAGGATGTACTGCAAATGTCTTCACTAAGGCTTACTCTTCACTGCACAATAATCTGGAGGCATTTTTTTTTTTTTTTGACAGAAGATAACACAGAGGCTTCTGGGCATTCTTGGCTATGTTGTTGACTCAGTTCCATCGTGGTTTAAAAAAAATAAATCTAAATTCATGAAGAGCCAAAATAAATTCCAATATTTACCTGATTCGTAAATCAATTCCTGTTCCTGTGATCAAACACTTGACAAACTTAAGGAAGAACTTGTTTTGATTGATAATTCCCGGGACCAATCCAACAGGGATGGAAGTCCGGGAAATTAAGGCAATCCAGATGGAGTAAAATCTGCAATAGGGAAGAAGATAGAGATGGGCCTCATGTACAACTTGCTTTGTCCTGTTTGTTCTTTCTGTGGCCACTGCCCGTGGGTGCCTCTCATGGTTGAAGTAGGTATTTTTGGCTCTGTTTAATTTTTCTGTAAGCACTATAATGGTGGTTATAAATCCTATAAAATGTGAAATGAAGATTAGCTGCCACAAGCAACTTTTCAAATTGAAGATCAGTCACATTTAACTTGACCAAATGAATATAAGCAAATTCACCAAGCTCTCTTCACTCAGTGACAAGGCTAAATTTGAAACAAAGCCATTTTCTTACCATCTAAGGACATCCGGTGTTTCACTCTGTATCGTATAATGTGTTTCATAGACTAACAAACACAAGATTTCAAAGTCATTCCAAACTTTCCTCTGTATTGTTTTTATAACAAAGTCATTGTTTTATGTTTATTTTTTCTTTTCTATTGTTTTCCTCAATTACACAATAATCTAAAACAGGGGTAACTGTGTTAGAAGGGAAAGCTGTTTTTTTTTAATGTTTATCTACATACTACATAAGAAAAGTATGAATGTGAACATATTTGTGGGTGGTCTCATGACCCATGATGAGATGATTTCCAGATGTAAAGGAAACTCATCCGCATCAAATTCCAGACTAGGAATTGTAGTAGGAAGTGTTTCTTTAGGAACATCCTGGTCCCCAACATTACACATTCTGTCTCCAGCTATATTGAGTGCAGCCATCTCCTGTCTCCTTCTCTCCATGACCTGCCCTGTTCCTGCCACATGGTTGTGAACATTTTTCCTATATCCTCCACTTTCATATGTTTCCTTTCCTCTCCACCAATTTCTCTTACCTGTTTACTACATAGCCATTTGATATGCAACAAATAAGTAGACAAATAAATAACTCACTCTTCAGGATTTAACTTTCTAGAAAAGTACATTCTACTGGATATGATTGCTTATTTATAAGGCTTGATTTAAAGAATTATACATACTGGTATAATGTTCAGAGAAAAATCTCCAGACTAGACTTGTCCTGTTTTTGTCTGGCATATATCTAAATTTATACTATGCAAATGCTTGCATATACACATGTATTCATTTGACTTCATTACTATTCACATGTGAAGTGCAGACAAAATTAAATCCTCTTAATGCTGATTCACCAAGATTTGTATTTCTTTGTAGTAAACTCAGTGTGTAAACAATCATATATTAGCCATAGAAACTTTGTCTAGACACTGGTCTTATTCAGTGTAACAACAGAATTTCTCTCACCAATAAGCCCATAACTAACATCAGACTCATATTAGTAGTGGACTGTGTGGTCCGTGAATATTGTCAGCCTGGGATATGAGAATTTACAACTGTTGTAAAGAGTAGTACATTGGACAATGATGAGGTCCATATAAGCTGCTATGTCAAGCCCTCTATGTACATTGGACCTCCCTGTTCTCTAGGCTTTGAGTATATCTTCCTCCATATTTTATTCTCCCCTCTATATAACAATGTATAAAAAAGATACCAGTATTCTTAAATATTTCTCCTTATTTTTCTCTAATATCTACTGTTGTAAGTCCCAAATTCCTATTATCTTAATTATCCATTTTTTCCTCTCCTTTTTTTTTTTTAAATTTTTCTCTCAGTTTATTTCACAGTAATATCTACTTTTACCATGTGACAGAGAAATCTGCTCACAGGGGACATATGTGATCTTTTAACCTCTGTGTCTTAAGTACTTTGTTAGCATTGAGTTATTGCAAAGAAGTTTTATGTAGAACATAATACAAGCTTATTTATGGAAGCAAACTTTTACTACCACAACTGACAAAAATCTCATTATATCTTGAATAAACTTAACATTTCCCCCTAAGAACACTTGTTATATGAGATTAAAATCCCAATGTGAATTATGTTACATATGCCTTTAAATTAAATGTTAGCATTTATATATCATTTAAGTTTTAAAAAATGATTACACAATTTTTTGTCATATAAATCAATCCTGATTTGCACAGCTGTACCTTCACTAGAGAACCTTTCTATTTTAATTTTTTTTTTTTAGTATAAAGGAAAGGTATTGTCCATATATGGACATCCCTATCAGCTTGACAAATGTTATCAGTGGTTACACAATACATCCTGATCTCTCTTTAACTTATTAAGAAATACTTTATTAATTCTGCAATCTCACTGTGCATTCTTCTTTTTCTCTTTAATGCCATGGGCCTACTGTCAAAGCCTTTGTTAATATTTCTGTTTTATTTATTACTTAATTTCATAAAACATTACCCTATTAATTACCTTCATGTAGCATATCTTATACTCTCCCAAAATATCTTCCTGTGGGCAGTTAGTTCTTGCCCATTTAACTGTAATACTGTAAAAACTTCTTTTGTACTAGTTACCTGCATTTTCCAGGGACCAGGAGAAAAAAAATTAGTTCAAAAGATCACTAACCTCTTTGACGATACAAATTCTCAGTTCCTCCTCTTTGCATTCATCTTCAGCTAAAAATAGTCCTTGGATGGCAAAGTCGTTATTCAAAACCTCATCAGTTTTATATCAAGTGTTTAGCTGGTTCTTTCCTTACCATCTATATGACTTGATAAGCTGCACTGGGGCCAAATCTGTTCCCCCCAGAGTCAAAGGCATGGTTCCACTCTTTAAAAACCACAGTGGCGTCTTCTTTCTGAAGTATGATTCTTGGAGGCAACCTTCAAGAGGAGACTCATGACTCTTCCCCATTTTGAAATATACTTGTTTCCAACTTGGGAGTCTTAATGTTCATTCCTTTTTGTTGTATGTACCAAGGGTAAAATACATTACTTCTGTAAGAACTTGGTCTTTGCAATCTTGGTACTTAAAGAACAGACAAATACTCTCAAACTTGGAATATAATTTTTATAGTATAATTGTTGTAGAAATTCTGTACTTTCCATGAAACTGTCCTTCCTCTCCTCAATGACATTATAGTCTATATCTCCAGATTACCATTTACAATTATTTTCAGTTATGTCAGAAAATATACCCCAAATTCTCAAATTGTAAGGTTTGACCTGGATTGCATTTGTAATGGTTGTATTAGCACTGCTCTTGGATGTTCATTTTAAAAAGATTTGTGTGAGTGGATGGAGATAGAAATGGTAACATATCTGAGATTTGGGCACTATTTTAACAATTTTGTGTAAAAAATTAAATAATAATGAATTAAACTGTTCATAAAACAATAAAATGATGCATTATTTCCATATAATTCTCCTTAGTTTTATTAAAATGTAAGAAAAATAACTTTGTAGAATAGTTGGTGATTTGGGAAAGGGCATGTAACAAACCAAAGTAATAAACCAAGTCGTTGTCTCTTCTGCATGTACAAGATCAGACATTTTTTAATGTCTTAATCTCAATGTGTGCTGTTTTGTTCTGTCAACTTTACTCAAACTAGAGATATTTTGGAAGAGTGAATTTCAAATAAGGAATTGCTGCCCTTGGATTTGTGTGTAATCATGTCTGTAGACCATTTTCTTGAATAATGATTGAAATGAAAGGGCTCATACCACAGTAAGTAATGCCATCCTTGACAGGGGGCCTCAGTTGCATAAGAAAACAAGGTGAGAAAGCCATGGGGATATTATAAGGAAGCAGGTTTCTTCCATGACCTTTGTTTCAATAATGAAATGTAATATGTAAGGAGAAAGAAACTCTGTCCTTCTTAAATTGCTTTTGACAAGTGTGTTCATCACAGCAACAGAGAGACACATACTAAGCTATAACTGGTACCAAGGGGAGGGTTATCACTGTAGTGGATCCTACGTTTTTGCAAGGATTATGAAAAAATTTTAGAGCTTTAGGCTAAAAAATTTCTCAGGGCTCAAGAATGTACAATCTTGAAAGTTAAGAATGATGACAGATGCAGACAAAAGAAGTCTGGCTTGTCAAGTTCCAGACGGAAGGAATGACATGTAAGAAGACATTTTTATAATACTTTGGATAAAAAAAATTATATGGACATGAAGCATTACCTTTACTGGAATAATAAATGTTATAAGCAGAGTTATATCATGGTCTGTGATCAATAAGAGGGCAATAAATTTGTCTTTGAGACAAAATTTTCTGGGAAGTTTTTCCTCAATTTTGGCATGCAAAAGTCACCATACAGGGGAGACAGGTTGCCTTTCAAGTTAGTATTTCAATTTGTTAATTGTATAGGTCTCCCACATTGTATTAGCTTTGAAGGCATGCACTAATAACGAGGACTGGTATCATGTGATAGACAATCCTTGAAGAAGCCAGGAAGAGCACTAGAGAAAGTGTCACTTCCATGGCAGTGGACATCTCAGCATTCTGGCCTGGACCATGGGACAACAAGGACAACAGTTGGTATGAATTCTATAAATGTACCATTTACTCAGCTGATGCAACTCAGAAGCTTACTGGTGAGTAACCTCACGCTTCCATTTTTTTCGGGAATAGGTCTGGCTGGTTCAAATGAGCAGCTCTGTCTCTAACTCCCTCCATGCTGACTAATTCAATCTGACTTCTCTCAGCTTCTCACTGATTTGCTCTACTTGGTCTCGAAAACAACTGAGGCAATCTAGTTCTAATCTTCTAGCTCCTTTTCATTCTCAGGCTCATTCTGACTTCATCTGGGTCTAGCTTGTTCTCACTCCAAACTCTCCAACGGTCCCTGTAAGAAATGCCTCAGGACTCCATGAATTGAAAAGCCCTGAACTCAATGCCACTGCCTTAACTCCCTACTCACTGACTGAAACAAACGGACCAGAACCTAGAGATCTACATGCCTCCATCTCCTGAGTCTGGATTTAAAGTCTTCTACCACCACATCTTGACTTAAGCTTTTCTTTACCTGAAACTTGCTCTATAGAGGCAGCACTTGAACTTAGAGATCTGCTTGCCTCTGTCTTTAGGGATTAATGGCATGTCTGCTTTCCATCCAGATCACACAGACCTAGAAGGTCTTTGGATGTAATCTATCAACAGAGCAGCCATGTTGCTGGATTAAAATTCCTCTCCGTAAGTGGAGTACCTGAGCCTAAAGGCTTGCAATATATACTGTAAATGTCAATACATGAGAAGTAGAACTGACCAAACCTTTTGGAGCCCAGAAGATAGTGTCAGATATCAGGCACTAAGATAAAATATTGAGATAAAATGCACTGATACACTTCAGTTTTCCATTATTATTTTTTCCTTTTTTGGGCAAGCACATATTTAATCTGCTTTTGATATCACAGAACCATACAGTTAAGAAATTAAAGATATTTTAATGAAGCTATAAACTTTTTAAAGTATTCAAATTTTTACAAAAATTCTATGGGATCTTTATAGTTATTCTGGACTTTATACTGTGATATTACTATGAGATCTTGAGGACAAATAAGGAAAATCTTATGGTTTAATCTTAATGCAGTGTATAACAGGTTGACAGGCAGACAATAGTGCTAATTAGTTTTTGTCAACTTGACACAAATTCAAGTCACCTGGGAAAACAATTGAGTAATTGTTTCCATCAGCCTGTCCTGTAGACACATCTGTGAGACATTTGCTTGATTAATGATAGATATGCAAGGGCCTACTATTGTGTGTAGTGGAAGTCCTTTGCAGGTGGTCCTGGATTGTATAAGAAAGCCAGATGAACAACTCATTGAAAGCCCAGATGCACATAGACTGTGTCTGCTTCAGTTCCTGCCTCTGAGTTCCTGCTTTGAGCCTTTACCTTGGTTTCCCTTGATGACAGACTATATATAATTTGTGAGAAAAATAAACTCATTCTTCCACAAGTTTCTTTTGGTAATGGTATTCATCACAGCAACAGAGAACTGAACTAGAACACACAGTTGGCAACAAAACAAAAACATAGTATTAAATGAAAATAGTAGTAAAGTTGCTTGTCAGCAATTAAAACATTTCCTTTTGCTTCAATCCAAGTGTAATTTACGAATTGTTTCATCATTATGCTGCCTAAAGCCTTATGTGTAGGTTTCGAGATAATTATATTGGTTGCCAAGAATATAAATGTTTTTCAGATAAAGTCAATGTATAGATAGATTTCAGGGTCTGCCACACTTCACTTGTGTCATGTGATTCTTTGAAACCCCCGGCTTATTAGCAGAGAATGGTCCTTGCCATATGTGCAACATTAAAAACATCTGGAAATGCCATCAAAGCAAGAAATTTTTTCTTTCCACTGGCATGAAGAAGCCATTGGAAATTTCACAGATGTTTGAGTCTCAGGATCCCTGGATAGTAAGAAATTGAAGCAGACTGCTGGCATTGGACAGGGATTTCTCCTAGGAAATGTACTGCTGCTCCATAGAGAGAAAAAAATAGACCTTGCTCACGGGGGAATCGGATTTCTTCCTGAATAAAGTTATGACTGAGTAATTTAATCTGTCATTGAATATATAGAGAGTTCAAATGACTAGCATGCCAACAGTTTTTGCAATTAGAATCACAGGAACAATAGAATATTAGTGAAACCCATGCATTTCCTGGATTTAGTGCAAGTTGGCATTTAGCTTGATGATTGGGGAGGCATTTCTCCATTTTCCAGAGAGCATATACCCAATTTGTCATTCTATCAAAACCAAAATTACCCATTATGTAGCCATTACAAATTTAGCAAAGCCCAAACTGGAATATGAAATTGTAGCTTTTCATATACAGCGTAAGGATGTTCTGCCTAACTTTTACGGTTACTCTGCGTTGCTTGTAAAGCATGGGGTAAAATGTATCATTCTAAAATCATTTGCATATTTTGATATAATCTGATACAGCTCAAAATGAATGACAGTTTGAGAACAGAACTTCATTTCCTATGTGACCAACAAGAATTTAGCTCTGCTTAAAGAACTGTGATACTACGAGAGAAAGCAAATTATATGGAACTATGATATGCCATAAATACACATGAATATATACTAATGAAATCATTTATAAAATTTACATAAGTAATACAATTCTTCCAAGGTATATTTATAAGGAAGTGTTTACCCTTTTATCGTAATATTTATATCATATTATATTTAAAATGTATTCTAAAGGATATTATTTTAAAAGTCTGAGCTTCTTCCATACTCTCCAGCTCTTAGCCCCCAAAAGAAGTGAAACATGACGATTATTGCAGGTTTTCTGGACTACTTCTTCAACGGTTTGATACTTTCATTGATTTCAAACAAATTGTTTAAGGCCTTAGTCACCTTTTTGCTTTTACATGAAACTGTTGTTCACACTATTTCTAACAATAGAAAACTAATTTCCTCCAGCCCAAAAACAAAATGAAAAAAAAAAAAAAAACATAAAAGGAGCATGAATTTGCACCATGAAGCTAGACTTGCCTTGGCACAGACCTCTCCTACCCTGTTTACATTTCCTGGTATTAGTGAGAAATCACCTGATACACTTTTGTACACTCAGTATGGTACCACTTCTCTATTCCTTGCTCATCCACACTACAGAACAACCTTCATCTCCGTGAGTGAAGAAAAGAGAAAAAAGTACCTCAGTGATAAGTATTCATTAGAATGTCATATTAAGTTAGGCCCATTAACTGACTTTGACTCTCCCATGGCTAAAGGATCTTGTCTCTTACACAGAATTTCTTCCTCCCAGTGGAGGAATTAGGATCCGAGCCTGGGTGCCAGCAACACTAAAAGCTGGCTCAACCACCATTCCCTGTACATCAGTTAAAAATACAAATAGCCAAGAGAAGCAGAGGAAACTTATTCATTTCAGGTGGCTATGTTGGGAAGATATAAAAAGAGGCCCACTGATGCATTCTCCAAATCTATTTTGCGAGATCCTTGTATGAGTATATTTTTAAATAAAAGATGCAATGTATGCATAACTAAACAGTCAAGATAAACGCCTAGTCTGGCCCACATTTTAAGCTTCAGTCCATTCTACAAGGTGATATGACAAGTTGTCAAAATTACAAGGGACCTCTTTTCTGGAGGAAAACAAATTCCTCTCTGGCTTGTATCCAAGTCCTTTCTCAGCTCTGAAGGTAATGGGATTGCAGGAAAGCACTACTATGTGCAGGCGGAGTTCGTGTTTTATTTCTGACAAGTGTCCCCATTATCTCTGAACAGTATTCTCAGAAGATATCTGTGATCCTTCATGTGGCTTCACTTTACTGATTCCTCATCACCAGGATCAAATCTTAATCAGATGGTTCCATCTGACTCCACAGTTAAGTGATAGATATCACTGAATTAGTGCCCATAAAACCCTTTCTGGAAAACTTTGAGCAACAAAGAGGAATAGAAAAGTAGCTGTCTGCCAATGAATGAGCTTGTTGTTTCTGATATTCACGGGTGCTGTTCAAATGAATTTCTCAGAAGAAAATAAAAAAACAAGTCTCAGAAACTCAGAATCCAGTGTTAACTGGAGTCCATTCTGATGCTTTATTTCTCCCTATGTGAGTGACATTCTGCTGTCCATCGTCAGTGCTCATGCTCCTTAAGGGACAACAAATAGAATGCTTCACAAAAGTACAACCAACAGGAGCAAATATTTTTAAAATGACTAGTTTGAAAACCAAAAAAAAAAAAAAGTCACCTAAGATTGTCTCTTCTTAAAATGATCTTTTCAGTTTGTCTTTGCTATACTAACAAGAATGGAAGTAATGTGTTGCTTATAATTCAGCCTTACAAGTTTTCTTTAGGCAGTCTCCTCCTAAGGAAGCAAAATAACATGTGTCAGAAATGCATTTTTGTGCAAGAAAAGGAATGGCAGCATGAACTACAAGCTTCCCCAGTATTCTGGAGGACTGAGGGAGAGTACCCTCTCCACTGCAAGCCAACAAACAGAAATGGTTCTCAAGTACTTTGTGTTCAGTGTCAAATGAAGAATGTAGACTGTTGCTAATGTAGATTCTTCTAAGCACTTCAGCTCATCATCCATAAAACCCTTGTATTATTTATAAGAACTAGTAAAATATGTGCTATATAAATATTAAAGTACCCATACCTGCTAAGTATGGACCCAAGAAAGCATAAAATTTTCATATATATGTGAAATACATCTATACATTTATATATACATATATGTACATACTTATATAATACATATTTATATATACACATATAAATAAGTACATGTGAATACATAAATAATATAGATATATATTTATAGATACATGAATAAATGTATATGCACATATATAAATATGTATATATAAATATGCATATGTTCATCCATATATAAATGTATGTATGTGAAATACATGTACATATTTTTTATATGTACATTATTATACATGTACAATAGAAGCTGAAGAGTGCTCAAAGAAGTGATGGAACCTGAACATCTACAAATTGAGCATCTGCAAGCAGAAGGAAACCTCACTAGGGTATGCACTAAGCTTTTAGCAAGCCTCAATAAATAAGCACACTAGGGTATGCACTAAGTCAGTGCTTTTTTATAGATTGAGCAGAGTAAATTTTTTTATTAGAATAGTCTGAATTGTCTTTTTCAAACCTTTTTGTGTCATAGTTTATCACATCTGACATATTTACTTACAACATATACAGAAATTAACTATCTACTCATAGAATATATTAATTGAATTGTATATTCAGTATGCTTATACATCATTATGTGTAGGCAAAATGAGTGACAGACATGATACAAAGGACAAAATAAGAAATTATAAGTTTCTAGGGAATTAAGTGTTAAGGTTTTTAAAATTATTTAGAAAATACTATTAGAGAAATTGCTTAATGAATTGTATTATAAGTGTATATTTCAAACTCTAGGTCAGCCACTGTTAATACTACTTTAAATAATTTTGATGGCCAGTATGATGGATCAGTGACACACCAGGTCTAGGTGGTTACTGAAGACCTAATTCCAATTCCCAACATCCACTTGGTGTAAGGACAAAAGCACTCTAATAAGTTGTCTTCTGGTCTCCAGATGTGCATGTTGCCATGTTCCCCGCACAGACATATAACAAATAAGTAGATTAATGAAAAACATAACAATAACTTTGAAGTTATAGTTGTTCTCAAAGGAATGGTAATTGGTATTTTAAGAAAAGCAGGTAAGGAGTCTAATGCACTGATCTAACTAAGTTCAGTAATTATTGTTAGACTGGAACAAGAATCAACACCCATGTTTATCTCATTTATAATAAACCCATTTTTATATTTAAAATCATGAAAATAAAAAACATCAAAAAATAATAGGTTTGGTTCCCTCCGGTAAAAGAAAGTGGGATTTGGAATGAAGTTTGTCAATCTAAAAAAGAAGCCAACTTCAGAGCAGGTTCACTGAGGTGGAAGAGAGGAGAGTATTGCAAACTGAGAAAAGGCGAACACTCCAAGAAGATCTAACTCTCCTGCAAACACAGCATTGAAGTACCTGAGGCAGAAGCTGACAGAACTACAGGGAGAAATAAATGACTCCTCCATTGCAACTAGAGATTTTAACGCCATGTTATAAATGAACAGCTCCAGTAGGAAAAGAATTAGCAGTGCCACAGTAGAGCCCAAAGGGACCACCAATCAACTGCACGTAACTGACATCAGCAAAACACTTCATCACATAACTTCAGATTATACATTCTCTGAAAACTCACATGGAACAGTAACCATGATAGACTACATTCTGGGCTATAAAGCACTCTTTAACAAATTGAAAAGAGTAGAGATCATACAAGTTCTGCTTTCAGACCACAGTAGAATTAAACTAAAAATCAATAACAGAAAAGCATTTGAGAAATCCCAAACTGCCTAGAGATAAGAGATAAGTTGGAACACTCTTTAGATAACACACTGGGACAAGGCAGAAGTTACAGGATGAGTTTTTAAATACATTAAATCAAATGAAAACAATAAGATATCAATATTTGAACATTGCATTGGTATTCTTAGACAGAAATTATTGAAGTAAATACATGTATCAGAACAGAAAGACAACTTAAAACACAACCCATTTCTATCATAGGAAACAGGCAAAACCTCAAATGTCATTGCTATTGATCTGATGAAAAAAGAATTACAGTGAACATGCCTGTCTCCATATTCTCCATTACTTATCTAAAATGGAATAAATTACTGAGATACTAAATCTGAAAAGATAAGTAGAAAGAAGCAGACTGTTCAGGCCCATATCTACCAAAGAAATTGAACGAATAATTAATAGCAAAGCACTAAAAATTAGAAAGCATAGAGCTACCAGAAATTTCTACTAAGCATTTGGAGAATAAATGATATCAAGAGGGAATACTGCCTAACATAGTCTACAAAGCCAGCAGAATCCTCATTCCTTATTCCAAGAGAAAAAAAAAAAAAACCCACAGGTCAATATATATCCATAGACACATGTCAATACTCTCAACAGATGTTTTGCAAATCCAATGTTCTATTGAAACAATAGAATAATATGCCATTACCTGTAGGACTCTTCATACTTTTTAATATCATTTACTGTAATTTATATGAACAGAGAAAAATCACGTGATCTTATCAATATATATGAAAAGAAATCAATAGAAAATTTAGCATGTATCATGATAAAAATGTGTCAAAAGTAATAGAAAATCATATTATTAACTTGATTAAGCATATTCACAAAATATTAACGTTATCCTTAATACATACATAGTGAAAGATAGGGGAGTGTGATATTTGTGTTGAGATTAGAAACAAGGCAGGATGTCCCTTTTCGACTTCTTAGAATCTGCCAAGGAAACCCAGCTAACACAGTCAGGCAAGAATGAAGTAAAAGGCATCGGGGAGAGAGAGAGAGAGAGAGAGAGAGAGAGAGAGAGAGAAAGAGAGAGAGAGAGAGAGAGAGAATCACTTTTGTTTTTAGAAAACATTCTTATTCAATGAAAAAAGAATAAAAGGGACAGGAAATCACATGACTGTTCCTAGATATGAATGAGGAGAAAGTTTATTACAGATAAAGGAAGAGCACAGGTATAAGAAGGGACATCTGAGAGAGACCAGAGTGAACATTACCAGATTGAGCTGGGCTTTGTGAGAAGAAGGAGAGGGGAAGGAAGAGGGAAGAGAAGGGGACCAGATGAAGTCTGGCTCGGAGGCCAAAGATACAAAAGGCCCAATAACTAAAATCTCTGCCTTATATAAAAACAAAACAAAACAAAAAGCTTCATGCCCTGTAACACATAGGGACTGATGGATGCTGGGAGAACCCGCAGGCCAAGTCTGCTCTGATATGTTAAAAAGGTACCACATCTATTTTTCCTGGGTTTGAAACTTAACATAGAAGCTGCTTAAAATTTCAACAACAAAAAAAATTTCCTCAAAGTTGGAAGTGATTAGAGCCTAAGAAAAACTTAATTAGCAGATGTCAAGGTTTGTCTGAGGGGGAACAACAGGCAAGTATACTTAGAAATTTCAGGCACATATAATCTCAGTTAGCACCCAGGAATAATATACATTGGTATTAATAACATAAATCTATTTTAAATACTATAAAAAGAAAGCCACAAATTTATGACAAAAGTCAAAGTAAAATTAATTAATGGGGGAAATTCCATCCTTAAAGGTAAAAAGACTCAATGTTGCTTGATATTTATTTATCTCTCATGAGCCACAGAACCAGAGAATTTAAATAAAAACACAGCCATTTATTTGGTAATTTGAAAGCTCATTTAGAGAAACAAAAGAATTGGCAGACACAAAATAGTACTTAGAAGAATAGAAATCAGCACACTATCCTGAACTGGACTTTGCCTATAAAAATACAGAACCAGATATTGTGGTAGTCATGACTATACATCTGTACAATGTTACAGAAACAGACTAGAAACAGACCCACGTAAGTGTAACCTACCTAGTTTGACAAATGTGCAAAGGCAGTTCTTACAGTGTTTATAAAAAAAAACTAATCATGAGGAAATCATATTCATGAGTATAATTGAAATATTAATATCTAGAACCTAATATAGGAAAAAGCATAGATGGCATTAAGGATTGCAAGATCTCACTGATACAACACCAATGGCAAAATCCATAAAAGGATGGATCAAATAACTATCTTGTATGCATTCCACAACTAAACAACATGGAAAATTTAAATTGGGTAAAGATTCCTCAGTATAATTAGAAACTAAGCCTGCCTGTCTTGGAAGGAGTTGCTTTAAAAGTATGCAAAGAGCTCCTAAAATTCAACATAGTGAGAATTTGCAAGCCCAATGAGCAAAAGGCAGATGGGGATGCAGTTTATTTAATTAGCATACACCAAGTCCCAGAAGTAACCCTCAGTTCTACAAAACAACAACAACAAAAGCAGCAATAAATGTGCAAAAGCCATACCAGACACCTAACCTAAGGATATTGATAGCAAATAATTCTTTGAAAAAGAGATAGCGTCATATGTAATTAGAAAACATAAAAAGAAAATACAGGGAAACCACTTTACATCTCAATGGCCAAATTCACTGACCAGGTGGCATGTTAGCAACCATGTGTATCATCTCCCATTGCTAAGACTGCAAAATGACGGCCAGGCGTGGTGGCGCACGCCTTTAATCCCAGCACTCAGGAGGCAGAGGCAGGAGGATTTCTGAGTTCGAGGCCAGTCTGGTCTACAAAGTGAGTTCCAGGACAGCCAGTGCTACACAGAGAAACCCTGTCTCCGAAAAAAAAAAAAAAAAAAAAAAAGACTGCAAAATGACAGTCAAGTTGTAAGAAAATTTGGGAGTTTCTTATAAAACTAAATATACATTTACCACATGAATCAGCAACTTTACTCCTTGGTATTTATCCAAATGAGCAAATTAAAACTATAACCACATGAAATCCATTACAACTGTGTTTAGAGCTGCATTATTCATAAAAAGAAAAAGGCCCTTTGGAGTAAGAATAGAAAAATTGTGGTAAATTCACAATATGGAATATTATTTAGTGCTAAAGCAAAGTGGGCTAGAAAGCCATTTCCTGCTGAAAAGAAATGCAGACTAGGAATTTTTGATATAGACTGAAAAGAAACCAATACAAAAAAATATAAATACTATGTGACTTAAACTATGCCCCTTTATGGAGACGCTAATTGTGCAGATCTTAAAATGCTGAGAATCCAAGGAGATTTCATGGAAGTACGATGACACTGTTGTCCAATCCAAACCCAGACAACATAACAGAGTACACTTTAATTTAAACTGTCAGTCATGGGCAGACCATGTATCAAGATAGGGCTGAGATTTCTATCTACCACACCAGTTTTTTTTGTTGTTGTTTTGCAGGATTAATATGTAGTTTGGGCTTACTTTAAAATACGAGGTATATAATCTCTGTATTCTTTGGTTTTGTTGTGACTTTAAGCCTACTTTAAAACATAATATTTATTTAATATAAGAAAGAATGTAATTATATATTCAGTTGTTCATCATATATAATACACTTAAATGCAGGAGAGCAACTTCTTCATAGTGGATGGCAAAAAAAATGATAAAAGTAAATACATGGAAAACAAAGTGTAGTTATTTCTAACATTAAAGAATTTTAAGACTAGGTTATTTTCAAAGTTGACCATATTATTCACACCATTGTCATTGCTGTAGCCAAAATACTACTAAACACACTGGAAGCTAACAACTAGACAGGAATGCTGAGGTCAGCTGCAGCAACAGACTATGAGACTGCCTGTCTGTGCTACCCTCTTGCCATCAAAAACAGATGCTGGGATTAGCAAGAATACATTTCCTGTAGAGCTCCAGCTGCAAGGAGTTGACCAATGATGCCTTTAGCATGAAATTTCCTCTAAGTGTTCCATGCAAGAAGCTATGTGCTTATAGATATTGAATGTCAATCAAATATTAAGGCAATAATAGTCTTAAATGCATGCACACATACAAATATATGCATAGGTACAGTGGCTTATAAAATTAAGTAATTGTATGTATAAAATATTGTATGTCGAGGATTTAATGTGTTCACAGTTAAGCAACTATCTTCATAAATAAATTGCTGTAGATTTTTCCTCAAATGTCCTATAGACTTTCCTTTAAATTTTTGATAGATGTCAGGATAACAGCAGAGTACACTCTAGACACATTTTCTTCCCAATGATGGAGTGAGGAATGGGGACCTAAAGCATAATGTGTAGGCAGTCACCAGAGAAGACGGTTACTTTGTATCCTCAGGCTGGAAATAAAACCACAAGATGCAAAGTACATTTCCACTATGTGCATGGGGTTTTCATATCATTATAAATTAAAAGATTGGGTAAAATTAATAAATCTTTCAGTATGACACTAATTTATTTAAGTATGTTTTTATATGAAGGAATTATTAATTTATTCATGAATTGGTAATGAATTGCATAGATTCCCACAAATGGTATTATCCTCCCATTGCAGGTAAACGCCATGGGAACATAGGCTTTGCAGCAAGCAGTTAGTGCTAATAAACCCGGTACATCCTAGAGAGTGAGTAGTTTTGAAATATATGAAATGCTCTATGACGTAGGACTATCCATGTAGATCTTTACCATTTGCGAGCACAATTGATATCAACATCTGGTAAAGAGTGTATTGAATGTTTCAAGGAGCATCATCTCGGGGTGAAGTCCCAGAGCAGAAGCTGATTTTTCCATGCTTTCTTTCTATATGTCTTGGCTTCAAGCAAATGTAATTAAGGAGAAGTCCTTTAAAGGGAAGGAAGTCAGAGACTGAAGTAAGCTCTAAATCATGGAATAAGGCTCTTAAAAAACTGTAGTCTGCAACATGAGAAAGAAATGTAAGCATTTATTTGGACCGGAACACTGAATTTTTGACTTCTGTCTTATTGTTGTAGTACATCAATTTGGCATAATATACATGCAAAAAATTCATTTTAAGGTTTTCTAGCATGTTAGCTCTGAGGAGGAAAAGAGGAGTGTGTGTGTGTCTCTCTCTCTCTATGTGTATGTGTGTGTGTGTGTGTGTGTGTGTTTGTGCATGCTTGCATGTGTGTGTGTGTGTGTGTGTGTGTGTGCGTGTATGTATGGTAATTTTGAGATAAATGATGGTATATTTACTATATTTTCTTAGGAAATACAGCTAATAGAGTAAACATATATTAAAATGGATTTATCAAACTACTCACATAACATAACCTAGCTAGTCTTGAAATGGCTATGAAGACACTGGAGAGACCAAGAACACTGCAGCTACTCAGTCCGCTGTGCTAGAAGCCTCAGTGCTACACCCACTCCAGTAGTGACTCGCATTATAGGCTTAGAAACCTGGAAGCAGTCCTGAGGCAAAGAGTTTCCAGGAAACTCAGCCTCCTGGAACCTTGGCATTCCCATAGCTAGAATGCCCCAGATTTGTCCCTGCAAAATTGTGGAGGATCTTGAATACTTTCTTACAGTATTTTACTGGATAAGAGTTAGAAATCTCAGGGCAAGCTTAGCAAAGCATACTTAGAATCTTCATTACAGCCAAGTTACTCTCATATGCAAGTATTTACCAAGACCTAGGAAATAGGGGGTTGTGGTATTGCATTATTCATGAGAAGGTCTGCTAGAGTAGAACCCCCTGGTGCTAGAAGCTCTCACAAGTCTCAAAGGAGTAGCACAAATTGTGACTAGGGTATGGAATCCTTACCTGTCATTATCTGACTCTAGGCAGAGCTGTTTTATCTTTACTGTAAACATTGCCTGGTTCCTGTAAGTCCTTTGAAGTCATTCCTTTGTTTTGTGTCAAGTAACTTCAGTGTACTTTGCCTGCTGTGACATCCTACCCCTTTGTTTTCTGTATTATATAAGACTGATGTTCACTTTGTGAAAATACATTCAGATTCTACACACTCGTGTAGTATCTGTTTGTCATTCCCATTTGGCTCCATGCACATCTGTCTGAGACTCTGATCTGCATGGATTGAGGAGGGCACATTGAGCCCCGGTCCATGGCACTTCAGCATTTCCAATCTAGTACAGAAAGCCAAGTGCATACGTCCTTACAGCTGGTCATCCTCTACCTGGAAGGTGTTAAACTGATCTGAGATTGGGCCTAACCACTTCAGTCAATGAAATCAAGAAAACCCCTCACAGGATATTAGAGATGGCTCAGTAATTAAGAGCACTGGCTGCTTTTCCAGAGGATCTAGTTATAGTTTAAAGAGCACAACTGGCATCTAACAGCCACCGGCACCTCAAGTCCAGAGGAACTTATACCTTCTAGAATTTCATGCACTCATAATTAAAAAAAAAAAAAACATATTGAAATAAGAAAGAAAAATTCATCCCAAGTTTGCCCAGAGGTTAATCTAACTTAGATAAGCCCTCCTACGTTTACCCCAATGCTTGTTTCATAAGTGATTCTAGAAATCATTCAGCACATTAATCTTAACAGAGGTTATACACATAAAGTAATTTGAACTTGTGCACCAAAGGAGATGTTAGTCCTAAATTTGTGTCATAGGTTAAGTGGCATTAGTAGTATTTTTCTATGTTCTATAAAGATCTTCAAAGGGGATGAATTCTAGCTACCAAAATCTACCTCAGTCTTGAGTTATAAAATATATAAACATTATCTTGGCAATAAAGTGAGACTGTATAAAATATTATGTGATAAAATGTTGAAAAGCTATATTGAAAACTTAAAAAAGCATAAGAACATATCCATAGAATTGAATTTCTAGCAGTAGAAAATAATTTGAGCATTTAGAAAACATGGCCCTATTTTTGCCAGAATGTTGGAGTTTGAATGAGTAATGTCTCTGACAGGCTCAGATATTTTAACATGTGAACCCTCAACTTGTGATATTTCTTGTGGGAATTTTGGAATCCTTAATAGGAGTAACTTCTTTGGAGAAAGTATATCCTTGGGGTATAAAAGTTTTTTGCATGTTTCCACTTCCTGTCTATCTATCTATCTATCTATCTATCTATCTATCTATCTATCTATCTATCTATCTATCTATCTATGTATCATCTCTATTTTCTGCACCACACTGGGAATGTGATCAGCCAGCTTCCTGCTCCTTCTACGATGCCCAATTTTCAAGTCTTTATGGACCCCTAGTCTGCTGGAACTCTGAGGTAAATTAGACCTGATTCACTTAGATTCACTACTAGTATTTAATGACTAGAAATATTGAGGACTTTTTACATTTCAACTATGGTGATTTATGAAGATGCATTGAATCCCTCAATACCTCTCTAGTTTACATATATGGTCATTTATCTCTACATATTAATTTAGAAGAATTTGGAAAAAGAAAATATTTAGCACAAAAATGTACTGTTTGTTAAATTTGCTAATTTTTTCCCAAACTATTATGATAATTGCCTATTATATTGAAAACAAATAGAATATTTTATATTCCTTACTGCCTCCTATTTTAGAAAGAAAAGTCATATTACATACTTATCACTGTCATCTCCCTGTTGAATTCTTATTAATATTAAAAGCTATTCACTTCAATATATTAACATCTCTGTGAGAATTTGTCTCATTATAATTATCATTGCCCTAGCCAATTTAACATTTTAGCTTGGTCTAAAATTAAATGTAAGCTATTATAAATGCACTAGAAACAAAATGTAAGCTAGAGTACTCCTAATTAAATGGCTCTTAGTGATTCATCATAACTACAGAACTTGGATGTAGTATGTTATATATGCATGCATGCATGTATTACATATATATTAATGTATAAACATGTATTTGTGTATATATACAGGCTTACAATTTTGAATATACAATCATCACTGTTATTTTTAATTTAAATTGTCCTCAAACACTTTTATCAAACTTGTCCACAGCGTTTCAAACATAATAGAAGCAAAGATTTCTAGGTAACTTCTCTGTAGATTTTAAAAACTGACTGACATAACAAATTCTGCTTCATTTCTATTGATATAGCTTTAATTGTTTAAGTTGGAATTTCAAATCCAATTTAACAAGTCTGTGAAGTTGGATAATCATTTGGGTAAACCATAGAAACACATAATTTTCTTCAACATACAGATCTATCCTGGGTCTCAACAACATTCAATAAATTTATAATCAGAAATCATGGTTCACAGACCAGCTAAATACAATTATACAAGAAAAGAATGTGAAAATGGAAGGAAGGGAGGAAGGAAGGTAGGAAGGAAGGAAGGAAGGAAGGAAGGAAGGAAGGAAGGAAGGAAGGAAAGAAGGAAGTAAGGACTGACATGATATCTATTCATACTTATATTTATTGAAATTAGCATAATTCCAAATTTTATAAACATGTTATTCAATGCAGTTTTCTTTTTCTACCACCTATATAATAAACATTTACATATGTCATATTTAAATTTTCATGCAATCACTTTGATTTCTAGGAACTTTATGTGACTTGAAGCTTTGGGATAGATGAGGTACAGCATTGTACCCCTCCAAATGATTTTAATTCAACTTACATGCTTTTCTGCTCTGAAAATTATGCAATATAAGGAAGTGAAATTATTCTTCCAATTCAAAGCAATGAATACAACAGTTAATTTTTACAGCAAATTTCTGTTTACTGTACTCTCCAATGGGTTCTGGAAAGATAAGACAGACATTTCATCAAGAGAGATCCATTCACCTTTTGTGTCACAAGTGTTTGAAATAGGAGACCTATTGTGACTTTGCATTTTTTTCTTTCCTTCTTCTTTTCTTCCTTCCTTCCTTCATTTCTTTTTCTTTCTTCTTTCTTTCTTTCTTTCTTTCTTTCTTTCTTTCTTTCTTTCTTTCTTTCTTTCTTTCTTTCTTTCTTTCTTTCTGTCTTTCCTTCTGTCTCAGTCAGGGTTTCTATTCCTGCACAAACATCATGACCATGAAACAAGTTGGGGAGGAAAGAGTTTATTCGGCTTATATTTCCATACTGCTGCTGATCAACAAAGGATGCAGAACTGGAACTCTGGCAGGTTGGAAAGCAGGAGCTGATGTAGAAACCATGGAGGGTTGTTCTTTACTGGCTTGCCTCCCCTGGCTTGCTCAGCCTGCTTTCTTATAGAACCCAAGACTACCAGCCCAGAGATGGCACCATCCACAAGGGGACCTCCCCCACACCTCTTGATCACTAATTGAGACAACGCCTTGCAGCTGGATTTCATGGAGGCATTTCCCCAACTGAAGCTCCTTTCTTTGTGATAACTCCAGCCTGTGTCAAGTTGATACACAAAACCAGCCAGTACTTTCTTTCTTTCTTTCTTTCTTTCTTTCTTTCTTTCTTTCTTTCTTTCTTTCTTTCTTTCTTTCTTTCTTTCTTTCTTTCTTTCTTCCTTCCTT
>NC_034611.1:36507302-36511156 GCF_900095145.1 Mus pahari | reverse complement strand
TCCTTTCTTTCTTTCTTTCTTTCTTTCTTTCTTTCTTTCTTTCTTTCTTTCTTTCTTTCTTTCTTTCTTTTCTTTCTTTCCTTCTCTCTCTCTCTCTCTCTCTCTCTCTCTCTCTCTCTCTCTCTCTTTCTTTCTTTCTTTCTTTTTTTCTTGGAATAGCTCATATTGACAGATTACACAAGTTTGTTTTCTCCTTTCATCTTATAGGTACTGAAAATCAAACTTGCCATGAACCTTGAGAATAACCACATTCCCCTGCTGTGCCATCTTGCCCATCTTACTGTGATGTAAAAATAGTATTTCAGATGTGATAAAATAAATATCCAAATCACCAACTTGCATGTTTGTATTGTTGGGCTAAGATTATTGTAAACTATCACAGCATCAGAGACATATGTACACCTCCTTATTTAAAATGACAAAACTGTAGAGATGACCACTGGGGTCACTGGACAGACAGGTGGAATGATTACTGCCCCTAATGGAAGTCATCAAGGAAGGCCTTGTGATGTTGCTGTGTGTGTTGCTTAGAGACTCTCAACTGATAACAGATGAATAGGTTAAGGGTACTCCAGAGATATAATCAAAAATCAAACTTGTGGCTTTCTGAATTGGGAAAACAGTATCTGGTAGCTAAGCTAGCTTAATTTAATAACCCAACAGTAAGAAAGGAAGATGGACATACAGAGTCCTCTGGAGATGTGCTAAGAATACTGTAAAAAGATAGGAAGGAAGGCATATAAACCATGCTGGGTACCAGAAATAATGCCTGTTCCCTCAAGTCAGTTGGCATCCCCAAGAACCAGAGAGCATGGGTTAGATTGTGCAAAAGTGCTTAACTGTGGAGTAGGAGGAATTAGCTCTCATTTTGGTACAACTCTGACTTTTCACAGCAATGTTGACAATCAAAATCTCAAAGGTTTGCTCTGTAACTAAATTAAAATATATCTCATTAAGCAAGTTAAATTTGAAATCTGTTAGATAATAAAATCTTGCCAGGTGTGTTTTTTCAGCATACATGCCATAGAGGGAATATGCAGTCAATGAGCCCTAACAGAAGTTATCATTAGGAAAAAAAGGCATTTGTACATTCTTATTTACAACTGTTTGTAGTACTCTATGCAGTTCAAAGTGAAATGATTTGTTGATGAAAATGACTCCAGATTTAAATTTTAAAAATCAAAGCTATATTTGTGGATTTGTCCTATTGACTATGTCCTTTGCCTTACAATAGCTTTTCAGTTTCATGAGGTTCCATTTATCAGTTCTTGATCTTAGAGTCTAAGCCATTGGAGTTCTGTTTAGAAAATTTCCCTACCATACCAATGAATTGTAGACTTTTTCTCAGTTTCTCTTCTATTAGATTCATTGTATCATGTTTTATGTTGATGTCCTTGATCCACTTGGACATGAGGTTTGTGCAAGGTGATAAATACCGATCTATTTTCATTTTTCTACACACAGACAGTGATTTAGACCAGCAACATTTATTGAAGATGTTTTTCTTTTTTTTTTAATGTTTTTATTAGATATTTTCTTTATTTACATTTTGAATTGTATCCCCTTTCCTCATTTCCCCTCTGAAAATCCCCTATCCCTTCCCCCCTCACCCTGCTCACCAACCCACCCACTCCTGCTTTCTGGCCCTGGCATTCCTCTACACTGGGGCATAAAACCTTCATAGGACCAAGGGCCTCTTTTCCCATTGATGACCGACTAGGCCATTCTCTGCTACATATGCAGCTGGAGCCATGAGTCCCACCATGTGTACTCTTTGGTTGGTGGTTTAGTCCCTGGGAACTCTGTGGCTACTAGTTAGATCATATTGTTGTTCTTGCTATGGGGCTGCAAACTCCTTCAGCTTCTTGGGTCCTTTCTCTAGCTCTTTCATTGGGGACCTTTGGTTCAGTCCAAATGTAGACTGTGAGCATCACCTTCTTTATTTGTCAGGCACTGGCGGAGCCTCTCAGGAGACAACTATATCAGGCTCCTGTCAGCAAGCACTTGTTGGCATCCACAATAGTGTCTGGGTTTGGTGATTGTATATGGGATGGATTCCCAGATGGGGCAGTCTCTGGATGCTCATTCATTCAGTACCCGCTCCACACTTTGTCTCTGTAACTCCTTCCATGGGTATTTAGTTCCCCTTTCTAAAAAAAAATCGAAGTATCCATACTTTGGTCTTCCTTCTTGAGTTTCATTGATTTGTGAATGGTATCTTGGGTATTCTGAGCTTCTTGGTTAATATCCACTTATCAGCGAGTGTATACTATGTGTGTTCTTTTGTGATTGGGTTACCTCACTCAGGATGATATTTTCTAGTTCCATCTACTTGCCTAAGAATTTCATAAATTCATTGTTTTTAAAAGTTTGGAAACAGGCAACCTGGGGAGGTAGGAGGAGAGGAAACCCTCTAGAATGTACCAGAGATCTGGGTGGTGAGAGACTCTCAGGACTTAAAGGGAGGGACCTTAGAGGAAATGCCAGACAGCAGGGAGAGAAACGTGCAGAGGCTATCTCCAATAGAAAGACAGGGCATCAAGTGAGAAATGGGGTTGCCATTCCACAGTCAAAAATTCGGACCCAGAATTGTTCCTGTCTAAAAGAACTGCAGGGACAAAAATGGGGAAGAGATTGAGGGAAAGTAGGTTCAGTGACTGGCCCAAATGGGGATCCATCTCAAGGGAAGGCTCCAAGGCCTGACACTTCTACTGATGCTATAGTGTGTTTACAGACAGGTGGCTAGCATGGCTGCTGTCCAAGAGGCCCAAAAAGCAGCTGAAAGCCTCAGATGCAGATACTTACATCCAACCATTGGGCAGAAGTGAGGGACACCTGTGGTTGAATTAGGGAAAGACTGGAAGGAGCTGAGGAGGAGGATGACCTAATAGGAAGATCAGCAGTCGAAACTATCCTGGACTCCCTGTGATCTCTCAGACACTGAGGTATCAATCAGGCAGGATACACAGCTGATATGAGACCCCTGACAGATATACAGCAGAGGACTGCCTGGTCTGAACTCAGTAAAAGAAGATGAACCTAACCCTTGAGAGATTTTTGATCCCAGGGGGTGGAGAAGTCTGATTCGGTGGGTGTGGGGAGGTGAGATATCCTCTTGTATATCAGGGGACAGTGAGAAGGAATGGGATGAGGAGCAGTTAGATGATGGAGCTGGAAGGAGATAATGACAACTGGACTGTAAAAAAAGATATAATAATAATAATAGCAATAATAATAACAATGATAATAATACCAAAAGTATAGTGTGTAATGTGAAATATAGTAAATATATTCAATAGCCAATTAGATATTTCAAAATATGAAAATAATGAGCTTGAAGTCGCAACAGTAGAAATTATGTAACAGCAGAATACAGAGAAAAATATAAAGAAGAAGGAGGTAGTTATAAAAATAGCAACAGTTAATTGTGTTACAACTGAAATATTCTGACTGTGAATAAAGAGATATGAGCAGGGTGAGAGAACAGAAAATAAGTGAAGAGATACCACATAAAAACAAAAAATTCTGCATCTAAGACATTAAGTAGAAAACAAACATAAGGAAAAATACATTAAACTTGAGCACAAATAATTGCTGAGAAAGAGATCAGAAAAATGAGAATCTTAAAAGTCACAAAGAAAAGGAGGCACGAATGATGCAGGAGCAAATGGATAATTTTGACAATTGTTTTCTTATAGAAGATAGTCTATCAAGACTGTAAGTAGCATCCAATTTAAAATAATAATAAAAAAATTGCCGGGCGGTGGTGGCGCACGCCTTTAATCCCAGCACTCAGGAGGCAGAGGCAGGTGGATTTCTGAGTTCGAGGCCAGCCTGGTCTACAGAGTGAGTTC
>NC_034611.1:36490047-36507202 GCF_900095145.1 Mus pahari | reverse complement strand
AAAAAAAAAAAAAAAAAAAAAAAAAAAAAAAAAAAAAAAAAAAAAAAAAAAATTGCTATATTCCCATGATCCTTGAAAACATATTTGTAAAAGATGGCATTAGAGCCCATCAGGAAAAAAAAAACTACTCAAGTAAATCAAAAAACAAAACAAAACAAAACAAAAACAAACAGACAAACAAACAAACAAAAAAACCTATCACTTAAAAAATAATATTGCAGAAAGAAGACAAGATAAGCCAGGCAGTGGTGGCACATGCCTTTAATCCCAGCACTTGGGAGGCAGACGCAGGCAGATTTCTGAGTTTGAGGACAGCCTGGTCTACAAAATGAGTTCTAGAACAGCCAGGGCTATACAGAGAAACCCTGTCAAAACAAAAACAAAAACAAAAACAAAAACAAAAACAAACAAACAATAAAACAAACAATAAAACCACAAAAAAACCACACACACACACACAAAAAAAACAAGATAAACACTTGGAAATAAAAATTTATACAAGTACAAACTGTACCAGTAGACAATTCTCTTATTGATTATATAACATTAAATGGTAACTTGTGGTTAAGTACATATAAGTTAAATACATATAAGTTAAAAAATTACCATGTTGTTTATACATGTAGAAAATAAAAAGTCTGAGGATAACTTCTTTTACAGAGAAACTGAAGAATAATTTCCAGAATGGTATAGATAAGTAAACACAGAATTTTTTTGTTTTGTTGTGTTTTTTTGTTTGTTTGTTTGTTTAAAACAGGCTTTCTCTGTATAGCCTTGGCTGTCCTGGAACTCACTTTGTAGACCAGGCGGGCCTTGAACTCAGAAATCCACCCCACTCTGCCTCCCAAGTGCTGGGATTAAATGTGTGTGCCACCACCGCCCAGCTAACATGGAAATTTCTTATAAGATAAATAAATTTTATTTCCTTTAACATCCAACAATATACCAGAATATTAATCATTTTAATGAATGTACAAAAGAAGCAAAACCTACAAGAATAAAACCAAAACAGACTGAAAAGTTTAGATCTATCCACTGTGATGATAATTTTAAACATAAATGTCTCAAACATATCAAATAAAGGGCAGAAATTATTCACAGTATATGAAAACAAGAACAGACTGTATGCAGGCTATAGGGAATACAATTTAAACAAAGACATAATAATACTAAAAGAAAAATATATAAGATTTGTTGTTGTAATTTTAACTAGTTAAAACAAATTAGAGTGTTAATATCAGATATCAGAAATGTTAATATCAGATATGACATATGTTAATATTGGAGCAAAGAACCTTGGTAAGGATAAAGACCTTTTCATGATTATAAAAGGGTCAAATAATTCAGGTATTTTAATCTATATAATTATTTATTTTCCAGAGTCAATGAAGCAAAAACTAAGAACAGCAAGAAGAAACAAAAATCCATAGTTATTTGATAAAGATTGAATTACTTCCTCTTTTAATTATTGATTCGTGTAACAAAGAGAATACTGTGATATAAAATGACTTTCAAACCTACTTGACTTGAGAACTGTAGAACAACACACTTACACGATTTTTGTGGGGGAGTTCAGCGTTTTTCAAGCCAACTCTTACAAGACAAGCAATTTATTGCTCTTGCTTCTTCCCTCCCCATCATATCTACACGGTAAGATCACATTACTGCAGACACTTTGGCTGTGGGATGCCAAGAAATCAGTCACAAAGTGGCACAGAGACTTCATCCTTACTTGTTAGCTTTGTAGTGTTAGCAGGTGCTATTCAGGCTGCCAGGGGAGAAAGGGCTTCAGTGCATGAACCTGGATATTTTATATATTCTAGAGCATAAAGCAATAGAAACATGACAGGCCGATAGTGAATATGCCCACTGGTTTGAAAATAACTGTTATTATTGACTGTTAATGACTGTTAAGGGATAACTAACTACATCCTGAAATTGAAAATTCCACCAAAGGAAATTTTATGTTGGTACTATAATTCTGCTCATAAATTTATGGCTGGGAGGGTCATATGTCTAGGGTAGAAACTGCTATTATTATTTTGCTAAGTTGTCACACTGTCAAAATACCTTTTAAATATTTATAACTATAGGCCTGGCCTGCTCTCAACCTTGGGCAGAGGAGCTAGTGGGCAGTTGTCAATAGAAAGGTATGTAGCTGGACTTTTCGTTTCTTACTAATTCTTGTTTTAAGACTTTTCAAATAGTGATATAATCAGTACTAGATAAGTTTGAAGATCAGAAAACTAATGCTTGCTTGTTTCCTGGTTCTATTTGCACAGAAATCATTTTCTAGCTTGTCATTCTAAAGCACTTGTCTTTGATGACAACTTACACTTTACTATTCTTGGTCCTATTTGGAGTTCTCTCTGACTTCTGTACTACTGGAATCTCTTTCTCTATATTTGATAAGGGTATTTATTGTTGTTGATAATGATGGTGATGATGATGAAGATGATGATTTTATAGAAAGTACCTTCTACATGGGAAAACCCACTATGAAAATAGAGAAAGAGCAAGTTTTACACATTAATCAACTTTAATGAAAAATTGGCAGTACATAATATCTTGTGTCCAAATATGAGTTTGTTGAACTCAAAATTGTATATATTAATATATCAGATGGGGAGTTTTCAGACTGCTTTCTTTCTTGTAATACTTTTTCTCTACTTTATTATCCAACTCCATATGTATGTATGTATATATATATATATATATATATATATATATATATANACACACACACACACACACACACACACACACACCACACACTCATATATATTGTTTTCAACATTTACTGAGGCAATGTTTTTTTCATCTTCATTTTTCTATATATTTTTAGGTAGTTGATTACATATCTTCTAAATGACTATTCATCCTTGTCTGTCAGTATTCCACTGTTGTGCTCTCTTGAGTTTCACATTTCTTTTGCTATTATTTTCAACACCAGATTTTCCGTTTTATTTTTAAATAAACTTTCTTTTAATATTCTTTATTTCAGGAAACCTTATTATCATATACCTTGCATCATCATATTTATATTTTTATTCGTAACAGTGTTTAATAACTTGGCTCATTTAAAATTTATCTACTTATTTTCATTTAATTAAAATATGATCATATCATTCTGCTGCCAGCCTTGTTTTGTTTCTGTTTGTCTATTTCTTTGTTATTTTGTTGAGTCACATTTCCTTCCCTTTTTCCTCATTTTTACTTTTAAGCCTTTCATCTTCTCCTCCTCTGCCACCTCCTTCTTTTTCTTCTTCTACTTCTTTTTCTTCTTCCCGTCTTTTCTCTTATGTTCTCTCCTTTTCCACTTGCTTTACTTGCTTTGAACAACTTAAAACTAAAAATAAAAACAGTACTAAGTAGGTCCAGTGGGTTTAAAGAATAACACACAAAGTTTTTAGTGAAATGTTAGTGAAAGTGATGCAAAGAATTATAAAAACACGTATCAGTTTATGAATTTCTCAAACAATAGAAAACACTGAGCATTTAAGATAGCCTATTGAAACAATCCAAGTTGTATCTACAATGTCTATGGTTATTGCTTGTATATTAATTTGTTTGATGACTGGCATGGCTTATTGCAATGGAACCTATTTCTGTGGTAGCTTGTGGCTTTGATGACTTTCGTTGTCTAGAGCATTAGTCACTTGCACAGTGATCTTGATTTTGGTCATCCTATTGCATGCTAATGATTTCAGCTCATCTCTCCTCAGCACTCATTCTTCTCTCTTTAAGATTCAAATTGGTGAACTAGTGAGAATGTTAAACAGGAAAAAGCATTTGGTGCTGGGCCTGACAATCTGTGTTTAGCCACCGAGACTCCCATAATAAAAGGACACTACTACTTCATCATGCCTTCTGCCCTCCACATCTGTAATGTGGCACTATACATATATTTATTAACTAACTAACTAACTAATTGGAAACTATTCTAGTAGAGGCTACAAATATGGTCCAATAGTAGATTACTTGCCTAATATTAGTGGAGACGTATGTTCAACCCCCAACATTGAAATAAGAAAATCAAGCTAATTTTTCTCCATTAGGATTATGCAAAGCTGTTGGCTTCCACTGACTGCTACTTTATCTTTTCAGTGTTTGTTTTGCAAAGAAATTTTGTTCTATCTATTGACCTACTATATATTTCTATCTTATGATAAGATTCCAATTCTGAGCTATGATCAGGCTAGGTATATACTGTGGGGTGGCAGAGCACATTGTACTCTTGTTTTTTGTCACATCTCGGAACAATAACCCTTGGCACAACCTAATTCTACCAGCTATAGTCTGTGTTTCTGGAGTATACTTGCTGGCTTGTGATAACATTAGAAGGACTCATCTCAACACTGTTTCCCAGCTTCACCTTCTCACAGGTTATTGTTTCACCGATTGATGTCATTGTGGAACTAGGACCGCCTTAAGTGTTCTCACTGAAGCTTCATGTCTTATAACAACACCCTTTGGACTTTAATATCTCTATGCTCTGTTCCAATTAAGACCAGTCCTTCAGGGTGAGCACACTATTCTCACATGCTGCTTCTCCTTTGTAGACACTCTGCCAAGTGTTTGTGGGAACGGAACAGCAACACACTTCTCTCACAGTGATGCTCTGTTGTGTGAAGGGGAATTTGCGAGGATGCAAGTTCCTATCCTGTAGACTTGCTCTTATTATTAGCATCTCTGCCCTATGAATGCACTTCTTTCTAAGCAGCTATCCCAAAGGGATAGCTGCACATATAATAAAATTTTGCCTTAGAAGCTACTGATCCTTACTAATTTTTTTGAAATTTAGAGAATGACTTTAATTTCCACCATATACCACGTGTTCATAAAGCTACTTCTAGAAACACTTAAAAGTTAGGTATGTGTCTTTTAAAATTAAGATTTTTCATCAATGGTTATTTAACTGAGAGAGAGAGACAGCAACAGACAGATGCAGGGAGAGAGAGAGAGAGTGAGACACAGAGACAGAGAGAGAGACAGAGAAAGAAACAGAGAGGGGAGACCAGACTGTCTTGTATATGGCGCCAACAGCCTTTGCAAAATGTGTTATATACTGATATGACCTTCTTTCTTCTAAAGAGTTAAAGAAACACCCCTTTTAGTACAGAGTTGAAGAGGAGTAAGTCAGAAACTGTCTTCAATCTTGATGTCAAATTTGAGCCACTTCCCAAATGTGAGATGTTTATATCAATCAAATATTAAGTTCATTAGCTATGTTTAAGTCTCTGTTCTTCTATTTCCTGTAGTCAAACAACTTTCTCACTGAAAAAATATGATTGACACTTCAAAGATGGTGAAAGCCCAGCACAGAGAATTCATGAGTCAGAAATTAAATGCAGTATTATGCTTGGGTGAACCCAAAAATAAAAACATAAACAAACAAAAACAAAACAAAACCCAAAACCCAATAAAAACAACAATAGCAACAAAAAAACAAAACATATACACACAAAACAAGCAAGCAATAAACAAACAAGAAAACAATGAGTTTGACAACAGACTATGGTCAGATTAAGGCAACTAAACTGAACTGTTGTCAACAATTTAACGAAACATTCAATTAATGCACATGCCAGCAAGAATCTGCTGAAGGGACCCTATTATAGCGGCCTCTTGTGAGGCTATGCCAGTGNCTGGCAAACACAGAAGTGGATGCTCACAGTTAGCTATTGGATGGAGCACAGGGCCCCCAATGGAGGAGCTAGAGAAAGTACCCAAGGAGCTGAAGGGAGCTGCAACCCTGTAGGTGGAACAACAATATGAACTAACCAGTACCCCCCTGAGCTCGTGTCTCTAGCTGCATATGTAGCAGAAGATGGCCTAATCAGCCATCATTGGGAAGAGAGGCCCCTTGGTCTTGCAAACTTTATATGACCCAGCACAGGGGAAGGCCAGGGCCAAGAAGTGGGAGTGGGTGGGTAGGGGATCAGGGGTGGGGGGAGGGAGGGTATGGGGAACTTTCAGGATAGTATTTGAAATATAAATAAAGAAAATAATAATAAAATAAAAAATTTTAAAAAGAAATTTTGAATTCTTCCTTAAGTAGGAATACTTTAAGATTTATGAGCCAGCTGAAAATGGACTCTGTAGCTTCATGTTGAATGTCACCTAACTACAGATTTCAGATCCTAATTTTTGCTCTTATAATAATAAGTCCTTATGGATGTTTTTCATTTCCATTAAGATAGAATGAACTCCTCAACCCTATCTAAATTCCCTAAAATAAAGCAATATAATTACAGGAGGGAGAACAATGCTTCCTTTACATGGAAAACAGAACATCAAATGGAAAGCAAGCCCAAATATATCTCAATATTTTATGTAATACACTGAATATATGTTGAGCATCATCTCTCACGTTCTCATGAAGAAAATATGAAAAATCATGAATTCTTCCTTAGTTTCTGAGAGATTGGGAGTAATTTTAGCTGCTACTTTTAACATCTGTTCATCTTTTTTTTTTAATTAAGAGGATAAACAAAATATTGTCTATTGTCCTAATTATGGTGGTTGTAAACCATCTGTGTCTGACATAGTCCCCTTTACATCTTGCAAATGAACTCAGCAACTGCCCTGTCAGTGCATTATGTAAATATTGAAGTTAAGTTTAAAATAACCAATAAATAACTCATATCCTCTTGCTCTCTAGTTACATCTCTTTTGCTCATCAAACTCCTACGTAGTTCTTTTCAAAGTCAACAATTATATCAACACAATGCAGAAAGCATATTGTGAAAATTCATCATATCTATTTAAATGCAAACACTTAAATGTAAGATTAATTTACATATATTAATACTAAGATATTACTATGAAATTTGTATAAACATTTGAATAAAATTGATCTAATGAAAGTAAACATCATCATGAAATAAAAATATCAACCTTAAAAATCATCATATTAACATTAGGTCCTGTTGATTTCTGGCTCTAGAGCCTATGTGAATTTCCTTTGTGTGTGTGCTTTGCTTACTTCATGAATGAATAATGAAAACGTGGGTATATTTAAATATTACAGTATTATTCAACTACTAAAAAATAAATTATGAACTTTGTAGGTTAATGGATGGAGCTAGAAATAATCATTCTGAGATAAGTATTCCAGACCAAGACAAACAAATATTGAATGTTTTCTCTCACTCTGAATGTTAGCTTTTAATCTACTTTTGAATGTACAGATGCGTGAAGTGGAAATTTTTGGCTTCTTTGGAAACTTAGTTAGGCCGTGTGATGTTTTCCTGGAAGCCACCTTGTGAGAGGGTCCGTAATGGTCTTTTGGAAGCTGTCTGGTGAGAGGATGTTTTGCAGAAGCAGACACATGAGAGGACATATGATGCTTTGCTGGGGCTGATGCTTGAGAGGGCACATGATGAATAATATTATAGGATATAGAATATAGTCTATATTAATATAACCCCACAGACTACACGAGGACACTCTTACATTACTATGCCTTGAAATTCTTCACTGGTTAGCCTTCTCTGTTTTTTTCTGGTCTCCACTTTGTAGAGAGAGAATTACCAAGGAACTTCTCATGGTGGAATATGGACTGGTCCTTGCCACTTTTGCTGACCTTGCAGTCTCTCCTGGATCAAGACTCTGTTGCTGATGAGTTTAGTGTTTTCTATTGTACTGGACTGTTGGTATCCTGACAATGAAGATTAGAATTACCACAAGAACTACTTCTAAACGGGTCAACACCCCCTTCTCCTATTAACCTTCCTTCTCTGCTACCTCTGGTCAGTGGACTAGAAGAGAGGTTGAAGTGTTTAAGAGTCCTAATTAAGGTAGATTTTGGAAAGTCTAAGTCAATAGATTATGTGTTATATTTACAATGCATGTAAGGTCAGGACATTTCAAAGTGGGCGTAGGGAAGAGCTAAGAACTCATTGTTGTAAAAACTTCAATTAGAGTAATGGAACAAAGGGGTTAAAATGAAATGGGGAGTGGAGGAAGTATAGGGAAAGGGGAATAACGTATGGAAACATTTCAGTCGATGGAAACCTACGTGTGTGTACGCGCGCGCGCCTGTGTGCGTGTGCATGTGCGTGTGTGTGTGTGTGTGTGTGTGTGTGTGTGTGTGTGTGTGTGTGTGTGTCTGTGTATCTGTGTGTGTCTGTGTCTGTGTGTCTCTGTGTGTGTATTTGGGTTGAAAGAGTGTTGAAGGGATTACTCTATAATAAAGCATCAATGCCACCTATAAATCACCGGACTCTACCAAGTAAAAGCTCAATGTCAGGAATTGGTTGCTTTTTCAAACTTCTTGGACAGTGAGCTCTTATAGACTGCCAAACATTACATGCTACTGCCATTGTTCTTGGTTATAAGGCTGTAGACACCAAATAGGTGAATATTAGAATGAGGAGAAATCAAGCTCATACTGACCTGGTAGTACTGTCCCTACAGGTAGGCTTTCATAGGGCTGGAAGTTGGTAGGTCAAGAACTGGAGGAGAAAAATAATCACTAGTCATAATCAGCCAGTAATAATAATGACTACACTGGTGACAAATGACACTGATAAAATTGTTCCAGGAATGTCACATAAGTAACCAACCACATTATCACTGGATTTTAAGCCCCACCTCACAAGATGAATCCCATACCTGACACTATTACTGAGCTAACAACCTGCAATTAGAATGATCATAGGTATTGGAGGAGAACCTAAGATGAGTTTGCTAAATGGACAGTGTTCAACTAACCCCCTAATGACTTACGTTTATATTCATAGATCAATCCTGAATGAAGACATTTTATTTGCAGTAGGTGGTAACCAGCACAAGTGGCTTAGGCACAGAGAATAAGAGAATGCAAAATGCTTATCTTTCAATGTAAACCACACACACACACACACACACACACACACACACACACACACACGCACGCGCACACACACACACATATAGATATAGACATAGACATAGACATAGACATAGACATAGATATAGATGATATAGATATAGATATATATGGTACCAATCTGTCAAGGTTGGAGGATCATTGTGGAAACAGACTCAGAAAGGCCAAAAGCAAGAGGGAATGGATGACAACAGGAAATCAGCGTCTTTTGGAACCAGCAGGGCAGACGTTCATATTAAACTCACAGGGAATATGACAGTATGCAAAAATCAGAAGCAAAGAAACAAACAAAGTAAAACCTATAGAACCTCAAGCAAGACAAAATACCAACATGGATAGAAGATCTGAGCATGGACTCCCACTTGTGTGTGTGTGTAGCTATTGGCAATTGTTAGGAGCTTGATATTGTAAAGCCAGTTTTCTCTAAGGTTATAGCCACTGGTAAGTTAAAGACCCTCTAGTGGAAGTCCACACACCCAGGAATAGCTGTGCAGGACAAATTTGTTTGGATGAATTTTAAAAATGTATAAATAAACAAAAACAGAAACATAAAATTGGGCGCGTTTAGAATGGGATTGCATTTGGAGAGTTAGAAGTAAATATATTCAAAATATAGTGCACAAAATTCTCAAAGAATTAATAAAATAATAAACAAACTCTTATGAATTTGAAAATATTATTAGTTAACAATGCTGAAGTTTAAAATTTTAGTAGTAAATTAAAAAAATTATTAGATATAGGCGTTATCAATGGAGTACCAAAAGATTGTCAGTCAAAAAATAGTCTTCATGATTACTGATTGGTGGAAATGGAGATTTAAAAATTAATCAAAACTATAATAATAACATTTATTTTAAGAAACTCAAAATCACACCCGAAGTTAATTTAAAATATAATTATTTCAATATTTTCCCTGAATCTAACTATATTAAGATATTCCATGTACTGACATGACTGTTCTATACTTGTTTGCTTTTACCCATTTAAGTGAAGGAAGCCCTTAAAAAGATAGGCATGCACAGATGGTTAAGAAAATATTATATTCAAAGTCCACAATCAAATCTAAAACTACCCTCAACTTCACAAAACAGAGGTGATACAGAATCTTTCAAATTAGTCATCACATATATATGATTTTCTAATCTCTTTGAGGAAATTAAGATGGTTCACACACACAAATACATACACTGGCATACACACAATAGAGTAGTTTTGATCATTAAATTATAATAATGTGTTTTGTTATGTTTCCAGGTGAAAGAATGATTGGAATGTGGTCTGGTTACATAATCCTGGCTATGCTTGAACACCAATGTAGATCAGGCTGGTCTCAAACTCACAGAGATCCACCAGCCTCCATCCTTAGTGCTATAAATGTTTGAGCTACTACACACCATGCCCAAAGAGTAATTTGTTTTGAGATTTCCCTTGAGTTTTGAAACTTTCATGCTGATCAACATTTGTTTATCCTGCTTTTCTTTTCTAATGTGATCAGTATCCTTTGTCTTTCACTAAGAAATCTCTGCAGTATATTTTTTTTTAATGTTTTATTGGTTTGTTCTTAATTCACTGCATATTCCAGTGTCTTCTCATGCCCTAAATCTGCCTCTCAGTTTATCCTTTTTATGCTGCCTGAAAATAGCCTCAGGACATTTAAAGTTCTAAATGTATAGAAATCTCCACTAAGTCAGTGGCTCATCAGCCACATTCCTTTTTAATGTCTGGTCATAAAGCCTGAACCTACCACCATTGTTTCAAGAAGTGTTTAATGAATTGACACACTTTTTACTTAGGATGTTTATAGAGATCCCCGAGGAATGTTAATATATTTCACAAACATGTGCTTTCTCGCAGATAAAAGCTAGGATTCTCTCTGCTGTAGATCTCTGTCTGTTCCTCTGGTCCTGCAGCATGTCATCTCTACCACACTGATTCTGGATTGTCTCAGGCTTCAGTGACTATCCCCTTTATTTCTTTGGCTCAAGTGTAGGCAAAGTATCTTCCTCTGCTCATAGCAAAAGGAAAAGTGAGGCTGCATGATACAGTTCATGACCGATCGATGAAATCTGAGTGACTTAAAAAAAAAACTTAGAACCTTTATAGATTAATTTGCCATATTTATTAGAAGTTATTTTTCTCCTTCTGAAAAGTCCCAAGTGAATTATAAAGTTCCACACATAGATCTCCTGTCATGCTGGCCTGATCAAGGTCAGTTCCTTGTGTGACCTCGAGTTATGATTCCAGTCTATGTGCTGCTGATGGCAACATCTTCTCCATTCACAGATAGCAAAGAGTCCCTGCCTGCTTCCCCATTCAAGATCTTTCTTTTAAGGAACTTCCAAATCCCCACCTTTTTTTTTTTACAATGATAATCTCTACTTCCAAAGAAAACTCTACTAACTTCTTTAGGTGTTATGTCTATGAATTACTATGAGACATGAAAGAATTGTTTTATCTACTACATTCATGAATATTTTATTGCAATTACAAGGCACTAAAATAGCAGATATATCTATAAGTGTTAGTGTATTTATACTGATAAAACAATAAATATGAAAAAATCAATACAATAAATGGAAAAGGGCCAGCCATCTTGAGCAGTCTGGATGATATTCTTTTTGGTTCTTTTGTTTTGTCATATTTTATTTATCTATTCACTTTACATCCTGGTCTGCAAACCCCTTCTGCTCATCCCCTCCTCCATTCCACCTCTCATTCTCCTCTGAGAGGGAGAAAGATCCCCTGGGTATCCCCCTACTGTGGTACATTAAGTCTCTGTGGGGTTAGGTGCATCCTATCCCACTATGGCAGCCCAGCTAGATCATATCTCACAGATAGTCCACAGCTTTTGGAATATCCCTCGTTCCCATTGTTCAGGGCCCAAAAGAATGAGCTGCACATCTGCTACATATGTGAGATTCAAGTATCCTATCTTGAGCCTTCCTTCATGTTTAGCTTCTCTGGGCTCATGGAGTATTGCATAAACATCCTGTGTTTTATGGCTAATAATATCCACTTAAGAGTGAGTACATACCATGTATGTCCTTTTGGGTCTGCGTTACCTCACTTAACATGATATTCTCAGCCGGGCAGTGGTGGGGCACACCTTTTATCCCAGCACTTGGGAGGCAGAGGCAGGCAGATTTTTGAGTTCAAGGCAACATTGGTCTACAAAGTGAGTTCTAGGACAGCCAGGGCTATACAGAGAAACCTTGTCTCAAAAAACCAAACCAAACCAAACCAAACAAAGCAAAACAAAACTAAACAACGAACAAACAAACAAACAAACAAAACAAAGAAGCCCCCCCAAAAACCGAAAAACAGAAAACAAAAGATGATATTTCTAGTGCCATCCATTTACATGCAAAATTCATGATGTCTTTCTTTTCAATAGCTGAATAGTATCACATTTTCTTTCATCCACAAAGACCTTAAAACCAATGTGATTTTATTATCTTTAAAATTCCCCTCTCATGGAAAAAAATTAAAAAAAAAAAAAAGGAAAAAAAGCTAGTTTTTACAATGCTGTGAGAAATTATCCTTGGAGCAAGAACTCATATTGTTATTCAAAATATGCATAAGGTATGTATAAAAATTTCTATGTGCAAATTGTTGCTAGATAGTGCATATGACAATGAACACAGACATTTCCCATCTCTGGTTCACACTCTAACACTGGGCTCACACTCCAGTGCTGGGCAGCACAAAGTAAGATGTCAATTTTACAGCTCCTTAGAACACATCACATAGTCTCTGAGAATAGAAAGGGGGCACAAGGTGTATAAAGGGTGGTGTTTGTTTGTTTGCTTGTTTGTGTATTTATTTGGGTATTTGCTTCTCACTTCCAGGTCACAATTTATCACTGAGGAAAGTCAAGAAAGAAACTCAAGGTGGGAGCAGAGATAGGAACCATGAATGACTTGTGCTTCAGAAGTCTATGGGTGCTTTGAACTAGGTTAAATCCAGTATATCATTCATATGCATTCTCCAAGCAACTTCTAACAAGATATAGTTTTAGATAAGATGATCTGTTGTAAGGTAGTTTCCCCTGATTTTATTCATTCCGACTTGGAAGAAAGCTCCTATGACTCAGGAGGTAAGCCAAACTCAGAAAGCTCTGAGTGCTCCTGAAACATGCATAGTACCCTAGTCCTCTCACAGAGCGTTGTAAATCAGTAGCAAATGGTGGGGAGAAGAGAGCATCTCACAGAATGAGTCTCTTGTTAAAGCAGACTGCAGATACAAATATTTTATTAACAGAGATTGGACATGGCCTCAGAGGAATGAGTGTGACAAGAAAAACATATGAAAAAGGACCCATGGGAACCTCAGAACCATTGAGCACTAAAGAGCTGAGAGAAATCAAGGCTCAGCAGTAAAACTGGTATAGGAAGAGAACCAGAAAGCAGATATCATGTAATAAAGGGAAGGGAGTTTGTCAAGAGCTAGAGGAAGTGCCAGGGCTGCCTGCTGACAAAGCAGGTCATTTGAATATATATATATATATATATATTCAAATATATATATATATAGCCATTGTTTTAGCTAAATAGATATCTATACTAAACTCAACAAAAGTGGATTTGAATCTAGCAGATGAAAGACTCTGAACAGAATTGAGAGGAAATGAACTGGTTGAGGCAACCATTTTCAAACAAAGAAACTGTTACTCACACATAATTCCTAAACACAAAACAACAGTCTGCCAGTGAAATAAAGATTTAAAAAGAAAGTCTTTTTTCAAAGTTGTCTTTAAAAGAACAGCATTTTTTGAACTGCATTTTACAAAGCATTGCATTGTTAACAAACAACACACCTTTTCCTACTTCAAAGGAACAACAGTACTTCATATTTATTTAAATACAGGGAGTTTTGGGTTGTAATTATGGCACAAAAAGATTATCTTAGTAGAAAACTTAAATATCTGCTTTGTAAAACACTAAAACCTACTTCAAATTTTAAACCCTGTGTTTGGTAATAGTAAGTATTAATAAAATATGCAGAATTTTTGTCAGGATTAAGTTATTACAATTTTTTTCTGTAAACATGTGTCATATGCTGGTCATACAGGTTACCATTCCCCTCCATCCCAGAAGCTAATCTCATGAGTTAGTAGTAGTACTAGAAAAAACAAATTGCTGAGGTGTGAGGCTTCAGCTGTTGGGGTTTGATGATGAAGAAGCAGCTACAACCATAGAGCTAGAGAACAGAAGGGGACCAGGAACTGAGATGGAGGCCCATGTGAACGCTAAGGAAGAGGGTGACCCCATAGGAAGACCAGGAGCCTCAACTAATGCAGAACCCTGAGATCTCTCAAGACAATGAGCCACCAAACAGGCAGCATACAATAGCTGGGCCGAAAGCCCAGACACATATACAGGTCTGGCCTCAGTGAGAGAAGATGACACCAGGGAATGGGGAGGCCTGGCAGGTGTGGAGGAGGTGGGGACATCCTTTTGGAGACAGGGGAGGAGAAATTGGATGGGGAATTGTTGGAGGGTAAAACTGGAGCAGGATAGCGACTGGGCTAAAAGATTAAAGACAAAAACAAAAAAAGAAAAAGAACAAAAATGGTTAAAGGGTTCTGCAGACTTAAAAGCACGGGTTGCTGACATCAAATTTAATATGAACCAGAGGACTGAATTCCTACTGTACTGAAAAGTTCGGGAGATGGTTAATTACACTTGGACGGTGCACAGGAGCTGTCTGGACAACAGTTTTCAAGCTGTAACAGGCAGCAAGAGGACATAGAAGAAAACTGCATTAGATTCATTTAGAACTTTCATTCCAAAACTAGTTGATTATCAGGTGGGCTTTGTGCTATGCACTGGATAGCACTGTGGGACAGGCAGAAATAATACGTCAATAAATATTTATGTTGCCTGCTACATGTTATAGATAAACGATCAATAAATCATAGCTTCTGACCTTGAGAAAGTTATCCATTTGGGAGGACAGCGTTATAGACATGTAATTTGAGTAAAAGAAAAGGAGAAAGGAAAACACAGTAGTAGAAATGTGAGGCTATGGAAAAGGCTATGGAATTGGCTCCTGGGACACTGCTTTCAAAACTCATACAGGAAAACAAAGAGTCAAATACTCCAAGACAATTTTTTTTTTTTTTTTGTAGACACTTTGTATAGAGGGAAGTAGCTAGGTGGTCTTTGCTAGAGAGTAGGAAACAGGAAACTCTAAAGAATTTCGGAGTGTCTTCCGCTCTTGTGTTTGACTGGGCAGGTGAGGATCTAATGTGTAAGTAAATGTAAGGCTGCTCAAGTCTGCCTTGTGTAAAAAAAAAAATAAAGGAGGGATATTAACCATGCACAGGGGCATGCAGGCACACAGACCTGGCGGAAACAGTTACAGAATTAACTAATGATAATTGCGAAAACAGACACACATTCACACAATGCAAAAATCCCACAGGTGAAGCACAAAGTACCCTGCTGAAGCCAGAACATTCCTGAGTATAATTAAACAGCCTTCTCAGGTTTCTAAGGACTTTAGTCATTTCTCATTTACACTATCATTCTCGCCAGGGGAGTCATCCAAACAATCAGAGAATTCTCAAATGCCAAACACTGGACAGCTCCAGTATTTATACAGTTTGTTAAAGATCCAAGAATATTCTAAAGCTGAAAACCTCCAGTCCAGTAGCATCTGGCTTGCCTGTGGATGCTGACATTCAACCATCTCAGCAGGTAGTCAGAGAGGCCCTAACCAAAAGCAGATTTACAAATTCATAACCTGGAGTTTCTCAAATCCAACGTCACAAGCATCTTTTTAAGGAACACGAAAAGCCAGATAAACACAAGTTTTAAGAGGGAACCAAATTTCTGGATATGCCTTAAACTTCACAAGATTGTGACATCAGAAATTGAAGAACAAGTATCAGAACAAACCATTCTCATCCATTCCCAGCCTGGCTTAAATGGATTTGTGTGAAGTAAGGCAGATCAGCAGAATGTCTAAAACTGTCTTTTAAAAGAGTTTTCGATAAATTAATTACACATGCGTGTCTAAGTTGGTTTTGAACTAGCTATGTACAGCAAGATTTTTTTCTCTCCTTTGAAAGGGCATTGTACAAGAGATGTGGTTAATTATAAGTTGAAGTAAATAACAATGATAACAATGATAATAAAAATATGTATTTGTCAGGCAAGAATAAGGAGGTGAGTTCAGATCCCTACTCCCTAGGTAAGATTCAGCCATTAAGGTGACACAAGCTTGTAGTCACAGAAGTTGGGAGCATGGCCACATGGTGATAAACATATCCCTAGGTTTTGTTGATCAGCAAATGGAAAGGGCTGTATTTGTGCCCTAGGCAATGGTGAAGTGTCATGCTACTTGCTGAAAAGGGTAGCAAGGTAGAATAAACTTTTCAAAACATTTTTATTTGGAGTGTTTTGTGTAATTTCTGTGAGGCATCCAAATAAAGACGTCAATTATGAAATTTAACTAGACTCTCTTTCTACTAGGATAGCACCTTCACAGTGCACAGTGTTATAAATTCTTGTGCTTCAACACAAAGTTATCCTAAAGAAGAACAGGATTTGTGTGTGCAGGGTATGTGTTTGTATCTCTGTGTGTGTGCAGGGTATATGTGTGTGGGGGGTAGACAGAGACAGACACACACAGAGACGAAGACACACATAGACAGATAGACAGAGAGAGAAGCAGAGAGGGAGGAGAGTGTATATGTGTGTGTGTGTGTGAATACCTATGTATGTGAATGTATGTATGAGTATGTATGAATGTGAGTGTGAATGTGTGTGTGTGTGTGTGTGTGTGTATGTGTGTGTGTACCTGTATATAGAGGTCTAAGGGAGAGGGAAAGAGGGAGGGAGGCAACGTTTTGTATGTTTATGCCTATATGTGTATAAGCCCTCACTATACTCTTCTTTCTGGTTCATAGTACTAAGTTTTTACTTTGGTAGCAGAGAAATGAACTCGGGTCTCATGTTTGCGTAGGAAACACTGGCAAGAGCTCCTTAGTCCCAGAGAATGTCTTTGACAAAGAAGTAGAACAGGATTCTCATGGAAGTTCTCCAATAACACGCATTAGGGAGAGATCTAATGTTTCCTGTTTTTGTTTTCTTTTCCTTAAATAGCCTGTTTGAATTTTATGTTTCATTTTATTTTGTTTTTTTTCTAGGAAGTTTTTTAAATGCCCTAATTTGGGCAAGAAGTCCAGGATATTACCCTCACTAGTCAAGTGTTCAATCACCAAACTACTTAATAATCCTCTTCTCTTCTCTTCTCTTCTCTTCTCTTCTCTTC
>NC_034611.1:36464888-36488971 GCF_900095145.1 Mus pahari | reverse complement strand
CACTTATCAGTGAGTGCATATTTAGTGACTTCTTTTGTGATTAGGTTACCTCACTAAGGATGATATCCTCCAGATAATTTCATTTTCAAATTAAACTTGATCTTACTATGTAGTACTGACCAGCCTAGTCATGAACTCTTGACTTTATCACAAAACACTAGGATTGTAGATAGAAACTACAAGCATGGAGAAATCACCTTTTATTAATGTATACTGCACACTTTTATGAAGAATGTATCGCTGGTGAAATTCTAGAGTCATAGCTGAGGAAGACGAAAACATTAGCAGAGGGGGAAAATCTCAAATAACTCAGTGGGGAGGCCAGCTCACCCATAACATATAAGTGTTTCAATTCTGAGGGAAAGGAATTACTCCCAATGTAAGTGTTATAGCTCTAGAAGAGTTTTAATGAAGCAACATGCCTACTCTGGCAAGAGATCACATCCAAAGACCTTTAGGTCTATATAATCCAATCAGAATTCAGAAATGCCCTCAATTACGGTATGTGCGGCCTAGAATAGAGGCATGCCCTTAGGACACACTTTAAATTCTGATCAAGGTTAGTTTGTAGAAGGAATTAGCCATGTTTGAAAGTGACATCAAATTGAGGGGCAGACAAAGTGGTAAATCAGAGAAAGAATTAACAGAATGAATCAGAGTTAGGATACACCAAACTCACAGGGATGAGAACCTGGAAGACAAGTTGAGAGAGGGGATTCAAGGGAAAGCAGGAATTCCCGCCCCCAGCAATTAGCAGAATAGGTAGGTAGAAAACAGGCTGTTGATTGACAGTACTTTATCTGAAGTCCATTTCACACATGAGAAGTAGATTCAAGTCCATTCCTTGAAGCTACAAGAATTTAAATTTACAAAAAAAGAGATAAATTTTAGATATGTTAGCAGCATTGTTTTTTTTTTAATCTATACTGAAAGCCACAAGGTAGAAAAGGCAATAGACTCATGCCTTTGAGTAACAGTAGAAGCCTAGTGACCCAAAATGATTTGGGGTTAAAAGCATGAACACCCTTTCCTGTATCCAGAAGACTGGGTGCATGTAGATTAGACAGATATTATTAGCACAGTGAGAAGCACTTTCAAGTCTCTACTTAGATAACAACCAAAGGGAATTTAAAATCTTAAGTTCATGACTATGATAATAGTAGTCAGTGCTTACCAGAGCGGGGTTAATAGCTTATAAGAACTCCATTGATTAATGTTAAAACTGAACTTTTGATATCTTAATACAATAGCATAGAGAGGGAGAGAGATTTGAGAATCGTTTTTCATTTTTACATACGTCTTAAATCACTTTCTTATAGCTTTACATATTACATTCATACATATTAAACTTTACACTGTTTTTCTATCCACTCTTTTGCCACAAGGCTCAGGTGGTTGATTACCAGCAGTAATCTTTGGAAAATAAGTTACTTGAAATGGGGGAATATTAAAATGTTACTCTGAAACCTGTTTTGTGGGTTTATCTCTTTTGTGAGTCTGTTAGCAAGATAAACTGTCTTTCTCTAGTAGCTCTCCAGTGAGCCCGGAGGCCTGATTGTTATGTATTAAATGAACTGACAGTAAGCTAAAGCCTTGGTTGCTGCTGTTAAACTCATCTAGCTATCATTGCCCTAGTCATCAACGCCCTCAGAGATCTGGGAAGAGTACATTTTACCTAAGTAAGCAGAAAATACAGACCAAACAGCTCCCGAGACCATTAAAAATGAAATGACAGAAAGTTAATGGCTATCTGGACAATCACTCTAGTTTTCTCGTAGCCATTTGGAGCAGAGGTCACAGGTTACTATCAGTGTTTGACCACCATGCTCAGAAGACTGGACAGACATTCCTGTAGAGTAGGAATTTGTGGGGCACTGGTCTACCTTGCCTAGACAAAGTGGGCTAATCAACTCCCCAGGTTCCTACTTGTCCGCAGTTTGGACAGGTCCTGGCAGGAGTGAAGGGATCAATTTTCTACAAAGTTTCTGGCTTTGCCATATTTGCACAAGCTCCAGGTAGTATTCTTCTGTGCCCATCTTCTTCTTTGGAAGAGATTAAAGAGGCTGTCAAGAGCTGGCACTTCTATTTATTACAAAAAATTTTTATTAACATTTTAATTACCATTTTCAGCAGATATCTAAATAGTTTGAGTACCATTATCTATTAAGTAATCTGAACTAAATAAACTTGGCCTGTTTCTAATTACTTGTTTAGATTTAACTTTCAAAATATAAACAGGAGGCTAAGTAAATTTTATATCTGTAGTCAATTACATTAATCTGAACACATTAAAGAATTTGATCATTTATCAGGAGATTGGCCATTAATTATCCATAAGAGCTTAAAATTAGTTAGTAACTTTTATAATGCTAGGATTTACAATCCATCTCTGTTAGGTTTAGCCATAAAAATCATTTTTTTTTAAATTAAGACTCTTGTAGCATCAATATAAAACTTTTAATCTGAGATACAGTCCATAGAGAGACTGCCAAATTTCCTGAATCTTTTATAGTGTGTCATTGTAGAATATTGCTTTTTATATATGGCTTAGTTTATCCAAGTAACTAGAGCTTTAGGTGAATAAAGAAAAAGAAGCTATAGAAACATTACTATGAATCTGAATAGTCCTTAGGAATTTGTGAATCTTTATTATCAAATATGCCTAATTTATCAAATGTATATTGTTACATATCTAACTTTTCCAGCAGCCTGGTGTTAACCAGATAGCAAACACATAAGTAGTTAGACATATATATCATAAATCAGTTTTTGTTAATTTGAGTAGACATTTATAACATCATGTACAGTATATGATAAACCAGATTTGAATCACATATATAGTGTATTTTAGAAAATATGACCTTAACTTTTGTCTTCATTCAAAAATCTATACGAATCCAAAATATTTGAGACTTGTTTCTTCCTTAGTCTAAAAAGGAAAAATAATGATAAATGGAAAAACACTAAGACTAAAGAGTTCTAAAATTGCTAATTTATGTCATATGATAAGTAATATTAAGATGTTGAAGTCACATGGTTTATACTCTTTAACCTGCTTACATCATGATGAGATCACCAGCCCATATGGAGAAGAACTTCATGGTTGCTATTTAAAAACATCTATTTTTCAAGTAGATTTTTCTTTTAATGAGTGCTGAATCCAAATTACCTAAGCATATACACATATAGCTCAATCCAAAGACCATGGCTGGGAGTACCTCATCATTTAAGACTATCAGAGGCCAGATGCTTAATAGCTTAATGATTGATTCCTCAGATCCTGAGACACCATTATGATGTCCAATGGAAAAGCTACCAATAGGTTGTTCAATAATAACTGAGCTGAATAGTGACCTACTAAGTGAGTCTGTTGCAGGTCAAGTGATAGGGTTGCATAGCGACTTTGACCACCGCCACCCCCACTCCAAAGCTGGTGGCAGACAGGCACCAGAATATCCTACCAAGTCACAAGACAACAATGTTAGTGTTTATGCAGCAGAAGGATTATCTTGGCAACTCAGAGACAAGGAATGCTACAGAGACCACAAGCCCTAACAGATCTCAAGCAAGAGATTTACTGGGGATAGCGATTCTCAGAGAGAGACAGAAATGAGAGAGAGAGAGAGAGAGAGAGAGAGAGAGAGAGAGAGAGAGAGAGAGAGCAGGAGACATTGAGATACAGACAGGAAGAAAGACAGACAGAGAGACCTGGAAAGCAGAAAGCAGGCTGTGAAGATGGGACTGTTCACAGGGGTATAGAACATATTCACGGGGATATGTGGTGATAGTGAAAATAGTATTTGGAGTCAAGTGCTAGTGTAGTTGCTAACGTTGAGCCACTAAAGGCCAGGATGCAAGGAGCACCTGGTTTCTAACATATAAGTGAATTTGGGCAAACTTGTATATACAAAACAACAGCAAACTAATAATAAAACACAAAGGAAAAGAAATGATGAATAGATTTACAAACAGGAACTAGAAAGACAAAAGGCATTGGTTAAGCAGATTGAAAAGGTCTGAAGCTGAAAGTATGTCTTGAGACTCTGATGCGGATAGCTCAAAGAAGAGGATATATTAAGGGAAAGACACCATGTAAAAACATAATATATTTAAGGGAATGAAGAGTCCTAGGAACACTAGATCTCATACATAGGGATGCAGATGCACTTGAAACCAAGAAGTAAACCCAAAGATTTGTCTGTAGGCATGCAAAAGTAGTATAGGATTGTTATATTTTCTTTAAAGTAAAAAAGATCTTATGTCCCAGTATAGGGGAATGCCAGTGCCAGGAAGCAGGAGTGGGTAGATTAGGGAGCAGGGCATGGAGAGGGTATAGGGGGCTTTGGGGATAGCATTTGAAATATAAATGAAGAAATTATCTAATAAAAACATAAGAAAATCAAGAAAAAAAGTAGCAGTCCAGAATACAGATTCCAAATGTAAGAGAAAATACTGTTTATTGTTAAAATGATATAGATTTTAAATTAAAATTGTAGTTTTAAAGGAAAAAAAAGAAAGTTCTGCCATTTCAGATGAAAATAAATATTTAAAAAAAAAACTTAAATCTCTTTCTAGGAGAGTCATATTCATGTCAAATATTAACTCTTGTTACTGCATTAGTTAATTTACACCTAATCAAACTCCTTTAATGCCAAGAAGAGGAAGTGGCCCCAAGGTTACCAGATGCTTCTCAACCATCTCTTGAATGAATGAGTGGATTGAGCTGATTGATTTGACCAAGCACTTACAGAATCTCTCTCTCTCTCTCTCTCTCTCTCTCTCTCTCTCTCTNTCTCTCTCCACTTTATTTGTTTTAATTTATTAGATATTTTCTTCATTTACATGTCAAATGCTATCCCCAAAGTCCCCTATACCCTCCCTCCACCCTGCTCCCCACCCCACCTACTCCCACTTCCTGGCCCTGCCTTTCCCCTGTACTGGCGCATATTATCTTTGCAAGACCAAGGGCCTCTCCTCCCACTGATGGCCGACTTATCCATCCTCTGCTACATATGCCACTAGAACAGTACAATGGTAGCACTTGTTTGTCAGTATTATACAGTAGGTTTTGTTTTCCCCCCTGAAGTTAAAACCTATCTTGAAAGGAAACTTCTTAAGATAGGATGTTTTCAGGGAGGTGAAACAATAGAATATTCTAAACCAAGAGGACATACCACATGCAAAAACTCCTTAAGGCAAGAAGTAACTCAAATAAGCTCAGGAAGTCACTGAAACTGACCAGCTTCACTGGGCTACTACCCTCCCCAAAGTAAACAGTAAAGACTGAAGAGAGTTTCTCTCAGATGACTCCCAGGCAAGACTAACTGCATGGAAGAAACAAAGAAGCAGAATGGGTACTAAAAGACAGATGAACTGAGCCTCCTAGAAAAGGCTCTGATCTCCTGAACTATCTGGAAAGCACACACTGCAACCAGTAGAGCTGCATTCAGGCTGTGCAGTGTGCTCCAGGTGTTTAACTTTATTGATCCCTCAGTCACTGGAAGGTAGACTTTGGTTATACAGCTAACATAGTGCCATTTCTATTCCTGTAGGTAACCCTTCACCCACATAATCCCAATAAAACTCATTAGTTCACCAAGTTGGAATTTGGTCTATCTTGTGGTCCCTGTTGATAATTCTGAAATGAGTAAATTTCTCTGTTTCTCTCTATCTCTCTGCCTCTCCATGTCTACCTCATTCTCTCTGTCGGTCTCTGCCTTTCTGTGTGTGTGTGTGTTTGTGTGTTTCTGCTTTACAAAAGGAGTCTGTCATATAACTACTAGTGAAGCAAATAACTTGACTAAATTGGGAGTTTTGATGGTCAAGTTGTAAAGTACATTTTGTTTCCCTCATTCACACATATTTCAGCACTATTTTGTTTTATACTATTTTTTATTAACTTGGTTTTGAGTTTTGTCAAGCCTAGTAACACTAATTAAAATAATCTCTCTTTTTCATTCTTCTATTTCAATAGTTTACTTATTTATATAATCAAATTTAACAAATACATCTGGAATGTATAACTTAATGACTGAGAGAAACATGCAGCCACACAAACAAGCTGCCTGGTATGTTTTAATTCTGGAAGGAAAACACTGATTAATTTGATAAACTGTTCACATTCAATCTGTTTAATTCAGAAATTCTACTGTACTTAGCTACTACTGTCTATGTACTACTAGTGTACAATGAATTTTTAGAGAGCATAATTTTAGCTCTTCTCGTTCCTCTTTCCTTATTTTAAATATATGTCTGCATGTGAAGGGAACTGAAAGTTGAGGAATTCACATTGCAAAGGAACAATAATGAAGAAAGGAATGGAGAAAACCAGAAGGGTGGTAATCTTCATGCTAATATTGATTATCTTCTAGAATCCTAGACTTTTTGCTTTGTATCCATTTTTCATTTACCTATTAGGCAAAATGATAATCACAAGGTGGAACTAAGTAAAAGCTGTAAGAAGAACTCCTGTAGGGACAGAAATCTGCTCTTCCTTTCTTGTTCTGTATCCAGTGGTGTGGTCTCAGCATCCTCATGGATGCTGCCTTCCTTTTCAGCACACCCAAGCTTTTGCTTCAATATGTACTGACTCATTACATCTCTAAGCTCCTTGGATTAAAATTTGGAAAATGGCTAAATAAGTACCAGAATGAATATTTTTTTAAACTCTACATTTTAAGATAAAGATAAAAATATCTTGGAAAATGACTTAAGGCAGAAGTTGATAGTATCTTCCAAAATTAATGTCCTTTTTTAAATCACTTTTTTCTTTTTTTGGTTGTCGTTTCCCTTGTTCTATTAAACTCTAAATTTTCAAAGCAGAGTTTGGCTTTCTCTGCATCATTTACATATAAGTTGTAATGGGCATTTGCTCAAGTGTGCATGCATGCGTGTGCGCATGGGTGTGTGTTATTGGTGTTGTATGTACACTATATCTGAGTCAAAACATGATAAATTCCCAAATCAAAGTGAAAGATGACTGAAGACAAAACGCAAGAGCTAGCAAAGAGAGACAGAGAATTACAATTTTTTTAAAGTTTTAATGATTTTATTGAAATTTATCTTCTTCTTACCAAAATCCATGAAGGAAACATGTAGATATTATGCATCCAAAACTATAGATAAGAAAAAGATGGGAAGAAAACCTGGTGACTTGGTAAAGCCTAATTTTCTATCTACAATGATGGAAGGGAAAACAACATTCTATAAAATGTACCTCAAGGTCAAGAATCCTGGGAACAATTCCAACTCTCTAATATTAAAACTGAATGTAAGATCCAACCACAGCTTAGAGGGATACATGGTGGAAGTAAAGATGTACTGAACACCTTAGGAATCTGTAGCGGTGTCTTCATATTGTAAGAAGGCAATCAGACGGCGTCAATTTGTAGAATAGGAATCAATATGTTTATTAGAGTAAGATAGACCAACTTCAAAGTCTGTGTTTTCTTAATATATGTTTTTTCAAGTGGGTAATTAAGAAGTTTTAGACACCTTCTTTTGAATTAATTATTACTCTCGTTTTCCAGTATCATGAAGCTGTATTTTCTTTAAATTTTTTTTACAAAATGCTTCTTTTACTAAAGAAAATAATTTTAGTTCATAATTAAAATAAACAAATAATTCAAAAATCATTGTGTTAAGAATGTTTTCCTTAATTGAAATTCAGTGTCCTTGTTTTAATGTTTTGTACCATGCTTTAATGCACTGAGTTTTAAACCCATCTCAAGTCTTTGGTAGTTGGGATTTATAAACTGCCAAATACTTCTAAAGAGGGAAAATGTGATTCAAAGCCTTAGGGGAGAAGGGACCGGCTGCCTTCTTGACATCAAACGGGCCTTGTAAAATAGCACATTGATCAGCTAAATACAAACGAACTGGAATCATATGGATATAATTCTCTTAAATTAAATTTCCTTTAAAACAGGGATGGAATTAAACATTAAAAAGGAAAGGTTCACAAAGTCAGGCTTTTTGCATTTGACATCTGTCTGCTCGACCTTAAACTTTGTAAAGCATAAATCTTAGAACTATTAAGGAGATGGCTTTATTCCTCCTTTAATGTATAATCGATATATTATTGTTTGTTACACTGAACATAAGATGAGTTTATTTAGAAAAATATCTTAAATTAGACATCTACTTTTAACTTCATTAAACAATTTGATATTTTGTTGTTTTAAGATTGGACACACAAGGAGAAAAGATTTACTTTCAATGTTTCCAAAAGGAAAATGAATAACAAGAACTTCCTACTTGGTGCATATCAGAGGTCAAAAATCCATATGTGGCTGGTAGAGTAAGGGAGTCACAGTCATATGAAAAGCAGTTAAGGTTATAAAGAAATATTAGTGGAGGCTACTGATGTCAATGAGAGCTGCTGTTAATTAAACCTATGTGTGTTCTTACAACATCAAGACACAATGAAGATTTCAGCAGCTTCTTAGGCACTCACATTGTCTCTTTACTTTATTTAACATAAATAAGAGTTACTTAAAAGAACACAGCACCTCATTTGCTAGTGGTTCTAACTTAAGTAAAATATCTGAAAAAGCAGAGTCAAAATAGAAGAATACAATATTTGTAGAGCAACCTGTTTTCATTGATCTTTATTGGTAAACCCCTGTCTGGATGTATGAATTACAGATTAAAGATGGACTTAAGATGACTCAAGAATTATGAATTTTGATAAGTAATGAGGCATTACTATGAACATTCCATAGAATTTCAAACCATTTACTGCAAAAGAAAAATGGCTTTCTTTATGTATGTCAACACACTGTCAGAAAAAGTAGCTCTTACCTCCTAGCATTTTCTGCAACATATTTATAATAATATATTCATTAATTCAAGCAGATGTTTATTTTGATCTATAATTTCATCATTGGGCTTCAAAAATAAAATGTTTCTGATTAGGTACCCTGTACTACATTAGACTTGAAAAGTAAAGTTTTAGTTACTAACAATTGTTTTGGAGTTAGTACTGTAACTAAGCTCAGAAAAATGTTCGCACACAAGCCTACCACTTTCTGGCATCCAAGATGGAAGGAGAGAAGCAACTCCTCTGAATTTTGCATGCGAGTTGCTACATGTACCCACATTCACACACATAAAACTCAAAGAAGAAAAAGAAAGCAAAAGAAAGAGACACAATTGTTCTACAGTTTGCTATATACTTAGCACTGTGCATAAGAGATGAATGTTACAGTCCTTAAAAGCACAAACTAAAATGAAGTGGTCTATTGGTGATTATATGTGCTGCTAAATATATGTTATTTCAACGCTCTTTGCTTCTGGAAAAGTTTGATATAAAATCTAGATCGTAGCCTGGAAATAGAAAGAGAAAAGAATGAAGTATGTACTGACAATGGTGGTTATAGTAAGTATGGATCCACTCAAGTAGTGTTGGAAGTCTGGATAGAGATGGGAGGAATATTATGGGTAACATAATAATGTGGTCAAGGTAAGAAAGATTAAAGATTCCAGAAGAATTACATTTGGAAGTAATTTCTTAAAGATGCGAAAAGGTACGAGCTATGTTACTTTGTTGTTTTGACTGAGTAGAAATTAGGCCCATTATCCATGACATTTTCAGGGGAAGAATGTCTACTTTCTTTCTGACATAGTAAATTCTAAGTATCCTCAGATTATTAATATTTTCTACCTAAGTCTTAATGATAACACTCTATGTAAACCTACCTATACTTTTCCCATTACTAAGAGATCTGCTGCCTGTCCTTCAGGCAGAAGAGAAAATTCAGTATCTAAACCAACATGGTTAAATCCTGTTTTCATGCTAATGCTCTCCTGAGCTTCTCTTATATTCATTATTACTCATTAGTGCCAGTTGAATGAAATCCTTCCACTCTTTAAACATAATTATCCTTCATGCTTTACAACTAATTTCCCTAAGAATCCTTAAATATAACTTTTCATCCAGTGTTCCCTTCTCTCTATTGCTCTCTATACATTCGACTACTTCCTGATTATTGATTCCATCCTGAATGTGTAATATGAGCATTAATTAATTCGAAGTCCATCTAAGAGCCATAAAAGCAAACAAAAATATGTGACTGTCAAAATACTTCTGCAGTGAATTGGAGACAAAGAAATATGACAGCACAGCAGAAAAAAATGAAGGAAGGTTAAAAATATCAAATTAAGTGCATTTTTTTCAGACATATATGTGGCATATACAAAGTTATATAAATAAATATATGTAAATAAGTACTTATATATTTATACATTTATAAAATAAATCATATAATAAATAAATATATTTATATATTTAAGTATATAAATTTCAATATCTTTACACACACACACACACACACATATATGCTACTTTGTAAGCAATAGCCAGTGTTTAATAAAAGTTGTTATAACTATAATCTAAATTACGAAGATCTATCACTCATTATTTTCACTTGCAGACTCATTTATATTTCTCTCTAGTTGATTCATTCTTTCAGACATTCAGTAAAATTTTCACTAAACAATTATACTTTGACAAAATCTGTCCTGACAGACTTAAATATATCAGAAAGTAAATTGACAAATAAATACTTCTATTTCCCCAAGTTTTATGCTTTGTAACACTTAAACTTTCTGTTTCCCCAGTTAATATGTTAGGAGTTATTTGTTTCTATATTAATTTTAATATATAGTATTAATTTTCAATTTCAATTTCATGTAAATTTCTTGAGTACATATTGGAAAGTACAACATACATTGAAATAAATATTAATGAATTAGGATATAATATGCCTAAATTCTTATTTTATATGTCACTCTTCAAATTCCCTAACAAACAATCATTTATTCCCTGTTTGTAAAATATTCTTCATAATTGAATCCATCAAAAATATTTGTGATAAAAGCTTTTAACTATGTTTCAGAAAAGAAATAGTAAATTATATATTCTATTAAATAATTAACATATGTAGGTGTATGGAAGGCATAATAATATACCTGACACAAAAATCCACTTATTATTTTAAATTTAAATGTGTTTATGTACAGAGAGATAGAAAAATATGTGGATAGACTTGAGAACAGAAGGCAAAGAAAGAATACCATTTTTTTTTTAAAGGATTATTTGCTTATTCAACTTACATCCCAATATCAGTCTCCCTTCTCTCAATACTACTTCACACAGATACTTATGGTCACATAAGCATGAGAAGTACTTTTGAACTGGGACAACCATAGCAACACACACATATATACACACACATGGAAAGTATTAATAATCTGACGACTTGTGTGTGTGTATGTGTGTGTGTGTGTGTGTGTGTGTGTGTGTGGTGTGTGTGTGTGTGTGTGTGTGTGNTGTGTGTGTGTGTGTGTGTGTGTGGTGTGTGTGTATGTGTGTGTGTGTGTGTTTGTGGTGTGTGTGTGTGTGGTGTGTGTGTGTTTGTGTTGTGTGTGTGTTGTGTGTGTGTGTTGTGTGTGTGTGTATGTATGTGTATGTGTGTGTATGTTGTGTGTGTGTATTGTGTGTGTGTGCTTGTGGTGTGTGTGTGTGTTGTGTGTGTGTGTGTGTTAGACAGATACACTATGCTGGATAGTTTTGCTCAACTTGACACAAGTTAGAGTTATCTGGGAGAAGAGACCCTTGACCAAGAAAATGACTTTATGAGGTTGATATACAGTCAAAAAGGTGGGTTACTGTCTTTATTAATGTTGAGCCGGTTGGGGAATGTACAATCTCTGGGGTGTTTCCTGGAGTGTTTAAAAAAATAAGCTGAGCAAGTCATGGGTAACAAGCCAGTACGATGATTTCTGTTTCAGTTCCAGCTTTCAGATTCCTGTCTTGCTTGAGGCCCTGCCTCAGTGATAGAATATGATTAGGAAGTATAAGCCTAATAAACCCTTTCTTTCCTGGGTTTCTATTCCTGCACAAAGCATCATAACAAAGAAGCAATCTGGGGAGGAAAGGTTTTCTTTAGCTTACACTTCCACACTGATGTTCATCACCAAAGGAAGTCAAGACTGGAACCTACACAGTGTAGTAATCTGAAGGTAGGAGTTGATGAAGAAAGCCATGGATGAATGCTGCTTATTGGCTTGCTCCATCTGACTTGCTCAGCCTACTTTTTTATAGAACCCAGGACTACCAGTCCAGGGATGGCACCACCCACAATGGACTCTCCCACCTTGATCACTAATTGATTAAATGCCTTACCGTGGGATCTTATGGAGGCATTTCCTCAAGGGAGGCTCCTTTCTCTGTGACAACTCCAGCTTGAGTCAAGTTGATACACAAAACTAGCCAGTTTTTTATCCCAGTTATCACAGCACTAGAAAACGAAATTGGACATATGGCAAAATCTTGATGGTATCTCATAAGTAGAACACCTGAGGTTTTCATCAAAGTACCAAGTTAATTATCACATTAAAGCAATTATTATTGTCAAGGGTTCAATATCTCATGATTGAGTTGTCATGGTTGCCCTTCACCATTCCTTATTCCCTTTAAGCACAAAGCTCCCTATAATTTCTAAAAGATTGTGAATGTGCCGAGCAAGGTGGTGCATGCCTTTAATCCCAGCACTTGGAGGCAGAGGCAGGAGGATTTCTGAGTTCAAGGCAAGCCTGGTCTGCAAAGTGAGTTCGAGGACAACCAGGGCTATACAGAGAAACCCTGTCTCGAAAAACCAACCAACCAAACAAACAAACAAACAAAAAAGATCGAGAATGCTTGATTTTTTTTCTTAAGAAAAAGAGTTTTTAATAAAACTAGTTTGAATCCGTGCTGTTCTAGATTATAAGGGAACTCACTTCAGAGAATCACATATAATATCATTACCTGTCTTTTCAATACACCCCAACACACACACCCCACAGAAATAAGGAGGTAAAGTTTATCTCGTTTGTGGTTTCAGAAGTTGCAGATCATTGAAGATTATAGTGTGTAACACATTAACCACACCTTAAGTTTGTTTGTGGCAGTAGAAGGAGGAAGAGTGGTTGTTCATACCATGGAAGACAGGGAACCATCATGCAAGGGCAAGAGACAGGTAACATAGCCCATAAATTTCCAAATTTTGAAAGTTATTTCCACTGTGAAGTTCTACTTCCTAAGAGCTCTACCTGCAATCAACTCAGATCATTAACTAGAGAACAAACACTCAAAGTGCAATTCTGCGTGGGACATAAGTTTTCTGTATAAGAAAATACTTACTCTAACTAAATATATATAAAAAAACATATGAATTGAATAGAACATTTTCTTGTACTAATAGTTATCAGATAGAAGAAAGAACTAAGAAAATCTTTCTTCCAGAAAAATAGCACAGGTAAAAGTAAATATGAGCGTTACTCATCTGTCAACTCTCACAAAAACAGGCAAAAAGCATTGAGAGTTGTGTGATCTTTCCTTGAAAAGTTAGGGATGTTTCAATCAATGAATATCTCTGAAAATTTAAAGAACAAGACAAAAGGCTAAAATATTAATTATATGAAGGTAAAAGTACAATTCTATTCATATATATATGACAATGTATATAAAAGATTTGAGGGAATTGCTGACAAGATTTATTTCTGTGTATAAAACAGCCATCATTTATTTATATACTTGTTTCTTTAGTGATAACTTTCTTCAATATGAACTTATCCATGTGTTTAATTTTATAGTACCATTATAAGCCAATAATTATGTTGTCACATGGAAGAAAAATTCAAGAAGTCACTGGAAAAATAAATATATATTGTTACTTTTTTTATTAATCTATGTTATGTAATGGAAAAAAACTAAGAATCAGTTTCACATTTTTACTGTAATAATATTTCATTGATATCAATTTAATGTTCAAACAAAATTTTCATGTTTGAATACATGGAAATATAGAACCATAGTCTATATTATAATTACATGAAAATATTTTTCTCATTGATCTCTTTCTGTCAGAGGTAAAAAGAAAAAAAAATAAAATCCAGGTATTAGGATAATCAGATTAACAAAATCATGTTTTTAAGTAAAGGAAATAATTTTCTTGTTAATAAAAATATTATAATAAAATTATTAGTACTTATTTGAGAACAGTTATGACATCACTGTCCTATTTACATTATGTTGTAATATTTGTGAATTTTTGAAAATTGTTATTATTTCAAAACAAAGTACAATATTTATGATATTTTGATATGATATCTTTAAGTACTATATCTAATGACAGTTTAAATTTGTGAACAAAAATCACTTCTTAAGTAAATTTAGCTAAATAGTAAATACAATGAACTACATATCTTTTGGAAGATTATATAATTCAGAAGGTATCCTGTATCTGTGGGAGAATTAAGTAATTTCAGTAAGTCTAGTTATTTGCATTTGCAAAATTGTCCTTCATTTAGATAATACATCAAGAATCTAAAGTACATTGCCAGAATATTAGTAAGTCTTGAATATATCAAAACACACTGTTTCTCCTACAAATAATCATCTATAATTTTGCAGATCACAATGAATGAGAAGTGAGCAAGGCATAGTCTCTGTCATCAAGATTTAATTACAATGTGATATAAAACTTTCAAACATTTAACAAATATTCATCAAATGTATCTAAAATATTAAAAACATAGATATCCTGTTGCCATGGAAACTAGGTTGGGTATTAAAAATGAAGAAATGGAAAACCAGACCACATTAGGATTTTCTGTCAAGTGGTCCTTCCTTTAAGCTAAGAAAGAATTCATGGTTGTTTAAATGCTGTATAGATTAAGTAAGAAGAAAAGCAAAATGAGTTCATATTACATGAATGGCCCAATGGATGAGACTTGAAATTTGAATATATGCCCTAAAATCATAATGAATGTTAAATATATTTTATATGTTTGAGTACTTTTTCTGTTTACTAATAACTCTTTTGTTGCTATTATAAAACACCATGAGTCAGGCAACTTATCAGAGAAACTTTGTCTTTGAAGCTTATGTACTAAGAGGAATAATAGTCCATACCAGCTCAACAGAGGTAGCAAGCAATAGGTGGCAGAAACAGTTGAGAGCTCATTTCCTAATCCACAAAGTGAAGAGTACACAATGGGTAGTTATGACATGTGTTCTAAAGCTTCAAGGCAGGCCTCCAGTGGCACCCTTCCTCTGGCAAGGCCACATGTCCTCACATTCTCTTCACAGTAATCAACTGGGGACCAAGTAGTCAGATGCTCAAGACTTGATGGGGGAATCTCATTCAAGTCGCCAAAGCTATGGCTACATTTACGTACAGTCTACTAACCTGGTCCTTGAGAAGTCAGAAAAAGATATGGAGGTGATGAAACTGGAGTTGTGTCGTGTCTAAGCCACCATTTAGGTGCTGGACTTAAGCCTCCAAAAAACCACCAATTGATCTCAACTATGTATTTTTCAAGCCCCCAAATGAATATTTTAACAAGATATGTCATTGACAACTATATGTTCCTAAAAACTTAAAAAAAAACTATCTAGAAAATTAATTAGTAGGATTTTGAATTTATTATACATATACATATATATGACATACACACACACACACACACACACACACACACACATGTCAGTCAATAATGTCCCACAGCTATGAAAGAGAAGAATCATACAATACTAGAGTATTATATGAGTTGAAATTATTGTCAAAAATCAAAACCGTTGGCATTCATGACAGGGTTTCTTTTTCTTTTTTTTTCTTTTTTTTTTTTTTACCATGACAACTCCTTTTTATTATTAAATATTTTCTTCATTTACATATCAAATGCTGTCCCAAAAGTCCCCCATACCCTCCCCCTGTCCTACTCCCCCACCCACTCCTGATTCTTGGCTCTGGCATTCCCCTGTACTGGGGCATATTATCTTCGCAAGACCAAGGGCCTCTCCTCCCTTTGATGGCTGACTGGGCCATCCTCTGCTACATATGGAACTAGAGACATAAGTTCTGGGGGGTACAGGTTAGTTTATATTGTTGTTCCTTCTATAGGGTTGCAGACTCCGTTAGCTCCTTGGGTACTTTCTCTAGCTCCTTCATTGGGGACCCTGTGCTCCAATAGATGACTGTAAGCATCCACTTCTGTATTTGCCAGGCATTGGCATAGCCTCTCAGGAGACAGCTATATCAGGGTCCTGTCAGCAAAATATTGCTAGCATATGCAATAGTGTCTGGGTTTGGTAGTTGTTTATGGGATGGATCCCTAGGTCCTTCCTTCCATACGACAGGGTTCTTTTTTATGTTTTTTCATTCTTTGAAATTGAATACATGTATACAATAAAGTACAACCTATGCTCCAGAGGATGCTACCACATTCATGTACATATGGGTATGTCAAGGAAATATGTTGTAGGCGATATGGAAGGATCTGGAAAGGGGAAATGGATGGGTAGATACAATCATGTATGTGTCAGTCAAGATCCAGTCACACAAGGAAAATCACCATTAGCAATGCAAGTTCATAAAAGCTGGTCCAAGCCTCTTGGAGATAGTCACGCAATTGGAATAGTTTAATTTCATAATGAACTTGGGACCACAAAGCACAGAACTAAAGTGTCCAATGAGAGATAAGCATGTAGATTCTGGACATTATAGACAAAATGTAGGACCTGCACAAAGAATAAAAATAAATCTGATGTAATTGTGAAACTCAGGGCCAAATTTTAACACAGTAGTAGTGTTTTATTTTCTCTTGAGATGTATTTTTCTACAAACAATTACTTTAAAACACATAATAATCTATTTTAAAATTTAATAATTCAATAGAATTGATTTTACTGACAATGTACTTTAAACAAGCTTGACAAGCAGACTTCATAAATGATATCCTATATGGTCAGATCTTGTGAATTCAGAAATATATATAGGCAGTGTTTTTCATTTTTGTGGAAAATTTTCAGGTACTGAGGAAAACATTTGGGGTATTATGTTTGTTTGGCAATTATGCTAATATTGGATTAAATTTCAAGGCCCATGAGTTTAAAATGAGGAAAGAATTCTTGTAAAAAATTAGTTATTTTAATCTTCCCATCCTTATCTAATCAATATAGATTTGTTTTATAGATTTGTTTTATTCAGTATTACATAGATGTATAATTTAGTCATTTGAGTATAAGATCTTCATTTGCCACTTGGAAAATTGCAGGACTTTGAAGAACTACTGCGGAAAAAAAGTACTTAACCTTCAATACATGCTGAAAGTAACAAATAATGGAAATTTTGACATCTACACTCTATATACAGCTGCATAGATTGTATCCCACTAAATCTCCATGGATACCAGATTTATTGACTATATATATATATATATATATATATATATATATATATATATATATATATATATATTCCTTAAAGCCAATTTTAGAAGTATGAACTGGATTTCATTTTGAATGTAAACCATGATCTCTTGCTGATGGGCATATATAATCAGTTTAATATAACCAGAAGCATATGGGAATTCTGAAGGTTACAGAACAATTAGATCACTAGAAAATGAAAGAGAAATGTGAAAAAATATCAGGTAGACTCCAATGATAAAAATCTATTTATGCATATAAACTCTTGCTGACCTTCGTTATACCAACAGTTAATCTGAAGACATGCAAAGGTCCAAGAGAGATCGTGCATGCGTAAAAGAGGCTGGATGCTGCCCCAAAATGATGTTGTTACTTCCAAGGTTAAAAGGTGAGGTGAAATGCCCTCACTGGTTGCTTTTCATGGGCGGCAGCATTGGTGGTGACAACACTTAATGTTATTCAGCACTTTGGACCCATGATTATTGCAGGGCTACATTTCATGTCATGACATTCATCTGTTAGGTGTGAGTATATTAAAGAACAACAGTGTACTGAGCCTAGTGAGGTGACTGAGGCTTAATAAACCCTTAAGCATAAAGGTCACTACAGAACATATTTTTCTTTCTCTGTATTTATATTTGAACTTAGTGAAACTATGAAATTACATAATAGCTCTGGAATTTTACACAGAAAATTAGTACTTTAACTTGTAATTGCTTAGGAACATTGAAAATATTTTTATTGTACTTATTCATTCCTGGATATTATATACAACAGAAATATATTGAGTAAATTAATTCTTAAAGAAGTAAGAATTAATTGTTTAAAGAAGTAAGTGAAATTGTTTTCAAGGATAATGCTGCACAAATTGTTTTGTGTAAAGAACATATAATGTACTCTTTCTAATGAATATACTATAATTTTTAAAAGATATCAGAAGCATCTATATATAAACAGTGATATTCCTTCAATCTTTTGTTGCATAAATTAGAAGGATGCTTCAATTGAAAGTGAAAACATAATAATTACACAAAAGTATTATTCCGATCATTCGTTTAAACATCTTTTTTTACAAATACCTAGTGTTGAAGTTATTTATCAAAAAGAATTTTAAATAAATTATTTTTTATTAGATATTTTCTTTACTTACATTTCAAATGCTATCCCAAAAGTTCCGTATACACTTTCCCCACCCTTATATGAATTTAGCTACAAAGAAAGTATACTATTTCCTAGATTTAAAATATTTCATTTAATTCAAAAGCTAACTTTCATATTTGTGAATATCGTCAATGATAGGATTATATGTTCATTATAGGATTGTAGATAATGGATTTTAGGAAAAATTCCTTTATTTTCAAAGTCAGTCTTTGCATTTCTCTCTCCAACATAAAAGTACAAATCTTGGTAACCGAATTGCAACAAAATTGAAGGGAAATCCTTCCTTTAACTACTTCTTCAATGAAGATACATTAGTGAACAGTGTTGCATCCTTGTTCATTCCAAATGAAGCACAGTGTCTCAAGAGAAAAACATGTCATTATAGTAATGGAAGAAACAACATGATTCACTAAGAATTACTGAAATGTTTTGGCCACTTTATTCAAAAGAATACATAAACTCATGTATGTGCAAATGCACACACTCATATTGCACACAGACAATACACACTCAGGCACTGAAATCATAATACACATGCATACAATAATTGCACACACAAACAACATACACGTACCTCATAACACATACAGAGAATCCTAATACAGTAAAACATCCACCCTTACACACAGCACACACAGATTCTGCATACAATTTTTTATACATACCACGCTTAAACAAACTCATTGTACACACATACATCATATGCGCACACCATAGTACACACATATACACAGTCCATACACACATGCATATCACATAGTATTCTGTATACACCATGCACACAGCCCATGTAACCTACACACATGCCACATACACATTCTCTAAACATGTATTCTATACATGCTTACATATTCATACAACCTTTACTATTTCGCAACTTATTTGTACCTTTATGATTATTTTATGGGCAGTGAACTGAAGTTCTGAATTGTCTGAGCTCAGGAAACACATTCCTCTGGGGTCTAGCCATGCCCTGCTGCTCCCCTGGGAACACATACTCGGGTGGTACTGTTGGAGTTCAGGATGCTACTAGTTTTGAAAAATATCTCTCCCATTTCTTTGCACATAGATTTTTTTTTTTATTCATTTTAAATGCTCATCTAATTCCACCCCTCTAGTTAAGCAATCCAGATAATGGTAAAAGGGAAAAATTAAGGACAGCGTAAAGGAGGAAAATAATTATTCAGAATAATCACCTTGTTTTATTACTGTGAGAGAAAAGGAGGTTTTTGGCTCACAGAACTCTGCCTTATGCCTTACAACCTCACTAGGAGTCTATAACCAAAGTAAAATCATGAAAAAAAAGGTATGTTATAAAGCCTATTTTCTCATGGTTTCTATAAATTCTCTTAAAAACAAACAAACAAACAAACAAACAAAAACCTAAAGGACTCACAATAAGCATCTAAATATTCATGTTTGTTTGATTGTTCTCTTTCTAGTTCTGAGGGTCAAACCCAGCATTTTGAACACATATGTACTTACATCTGACCTATCTTTTCTTTTTTCTTCTCTTTTTGACTTTTCTTTTTGTTTCTTCTAACATCAGCCTTTATTCTTCCCCAACCTCTGCCTCTCCCTTCTTCCTTATCACAAGACTGTTTCTGATCTTAAGAAAATCCTACACTCCTTGAGTATTACTACTCCAATCCAAATTCAGAAGGTAAAGTTGATCATATCACTAATGAGACTTTCCAGAGGCCGGGGAATAACTGTTCTAGAAGCTTAAGGGAGATAATTTTGTCACTCCTGAAACTCTGTAAAAGTGATAACCACCACCTAAGAAAATGAATATATAATGTATTGCTCATGTCCTTAAATATCATCAAACTAAGAATTATCTCACATATAAGGATGTATGAATACAGAAAGCACGAGTTCATGCCATCTTTTTTTCTGATGCTTTTGTGTCAAACACATGCTTCTTACCCACGGTGAGGGAAAGGTGTCTGTGCCTGGCTGCTGCTACTGCTGGCAAGGGTTCTGTTCATTTTGGTTTCAAAATGCATACTCTCCTGTCTTAAGATGCTTTTAAATGCAATGCTTAAAATGCATTGCACAAAGATTAGGAATATTAAATATGGGGAAAATGATAAAAATCATTACAGGAAAGTATTTACTTTTTCGAAAAACTAGAAATTAAAAAGAAAATTGAATTATGGAAGTAATTTTTCTTCTCTCTTTACATTTTTTGTAATATAGCATTTTATTAATTATTTGGGGATTTACTTTATTGGATATTTTCTTTATTTACATTTCAAATGTTATACCCTTTTCAGGTCTCCCCTCAGGGGACCCCTATCCCATGCCCCATCCCCAGGAAATTCAGAGATAAAATGTGGATCAGAGACTGAAGTAAAGGCTATCCAGAGACTACCCCACCTGGGGATCCATCTCATACAAAGTCACCAAACTCAGATGCTATTGCTGATGCCAGGAAATACTTGCTGACAGGAGCCTGATACAGCTGTTTCCTGAGAGGCTCTACCCCAGTCTGACAAATAGAGAAGAAGGTGCTCACAGCTAACCATTGGACTGAGAGCAGGGTCCCTAATGGAGAAGTTGGAGAAGGAACTGAAGGGGACTGAGGAGCCCCATGGAGGAGCAACAGTGTCAACCTGCTAGTCTTCCTGGAGCTCCTGGGGACATGACCACTAACTAAAGAATACACATGAAGGGACCCATGGCTCCTGCCATGTACATGACAGAGAACGGCCTTGTTGGACATCAGTGGGAAGAGTGGCCCTTGGTCCTATGTGATTCGATGCCCCAGTGTAGTAGACTACCAGAGCAGGAAGGCGGGAGTGTGTAGGCAGTTCCTCAGAAAATTGGACTGGACATAGTATTACCTGAGGACCCAGCTATACCATGTAATAAGGACACGTGCTCTACTATGTTTATAGCAGCCATATTTATAATAGCCAGGAGCTTTAAACAGCCCAGATGTCCCTCAGCCGAAGAATGGATACAGAAAATGTGTACATTTATACAATGGAATACTACTCAGCTATTAAAAACAATGACTTCATGAAACTGGCGGGCAAATGGATGGAACTAGAAAATATCTTCCTAAGTGTGGCAACCCAGTCACAAAAGAACAGACATGGTATGTGGAGCAATGGGCTATGCACAGACAGGCTGGTCTCCAGTAGAGCTGAAGGGGAACCCCAGTATGACCCGGTGGTGATAATATTCACCTACATGGGACAGAAGAAGTTCTCTCATGTCTCCTGGACCCCTGGCTCCCGTTGAAGTTACTGTCCCCACAGTCCCCACAGGAGAGGCTCATGGCTTGACATCACAATGCCCCAAGCTTATGACTTTCAGGTTATACTCCTCTCATTTACCTAGCAACAGCAAGATAACAAGCCTAGTATAAGAGGTGCTGCTTGGCCCCTCCTTGACCTCTTAATCTCTAACCTCTTACTCTCTAAGCTCTCTCTCTCTCTCTCTCTCTCTCTCTCTCTCTCTCTCTCTCTCTCTCTCTCTCTCTCAAGCTTTCACCTTTCTTATTCTCTTCTCTCTTCCTCTTTTCCCCTTCTCTCCTCTTGGCCATGGCTGGTCTCTCTCTCTTTCTACATTTCTCTTTCCCCCTGCCTTTCTACAATAAAGTTCTAAACCATAGACTGTCTCTGACCATCAAGGCCCGCTGTGCTTGGACAATCAGATAGGCATTCTCCTAATGAGCAGTGCCTAATCTCCTGTCAGAAGGCCTTCCTGTGCTCCAGCCACAGACTGGACTAAGTACACTTGCTTGCATGGGACCCTTTCTCCCTCTGCACTCTTCCCTAATCCCTGGGGGCTCTCTTCTGTTCTTAGCTCCTATGCCTTATCCAGTGTGGGATGCCAGAGACTGAGAACCTGGTATGGGGGCTGCCCCTTGTTCACCCCCTACTGTGTGGGGTCAGTGGCTTCACACAGCCAGATGCCCTCCCGGGGCTGAGTGGAAAGCATCCAACAGTCCTCCTGCATCTGCCTTCCCAGAGCACAGGAACTCTGGCCAGGTAGCGGGCTCTCTCCCTCCCCCACCCCTTTCCCCTACACACACAGCCCACAATGATATGCACTAAGTGGATATGAGCTCCAAAGCTCAGAATACCCAACATACAATTCACAGACCTAATGAACCTCAAGAAGAAGGGAGACCTAAGTATGGAAACTTCAGTGCTTCTAAGAAGGGGGAAGTAACTTTTTCAAGTCACTTGCTGTTCCTTTTCATGATTCGTTCTAGCCTGGAACCCTGGCAGCAATGTGACTCACCTGAACCTCTTTCACTGGTCTTGAGTAAACATATACTTGAAATACTACTTATGTCTTTATTTAAATATTTTAGATTAATTATATTACTAGTGATAAAACTCATTAAAATGTTTCCTAAATATTTTGTACTTAACACTCTTATGTGATATTAGCTAAGTGTGACACTGTTGAAATAATACTTAGCCTGGCCTATTCAAGTTCACTAAATGAGCTCAGGCCTGAAAGTGCCTGTGAGCCAAGGTCACCAGACTCAAGAACTCTCCTTTAAGCCCAATGTTTTAAAGGCATTGTAAAAAGCATGTTACCATGCTCTCAATCCTTCAGCTCTGAGAAAACAGCCCTTGATAGTACATATTTTCACTCGATCTTTCCAAACTAGGAAAATTTGAAGATGCCCCATGTGTCATGATATTTTGGGGTTTTTGTTGTTTTTTTCTTCAGTAATCTTAGGCTACATTTTCACGAGTTTTACCCTACAAGTAAAAAACTCCTATTTAAAGATATTCAGTTGCTGCATAGCCCTGCTGACAAAGTTATGTGGTAACAGTGGTATTGTGCTTTGATTTAATACCATACTCAATGGCAGCTTTATCTTAACATGCAAGGCTACAGATACAGAGAGCTGCTAATCTTAGACTTAGGATAAGTAACAAAGAAGCATTCTTATCAAGTCAACATGAATTGGAGCGTGGTTAATAAGTAAAATGAAGAAACAAGAATCTGAGTTTTATAACCAGGTCTCCCAATAGTACTACTTGTTTCTGCATGTTAACAGCTATCCTGATATGTTAAAGCCAAAAGAAAAAAGAAAAGAAAAAAAAAAAAAACCTATCAGAATGAATGAACTGGCTGAGCCTGCAGTGAACACCCTGATTTAGAGAAGCTATCTCCTGAGGAGTGGGGAATTTTCTCTTCCTCTAAGGTATTATCCTTCTATATAAAGGGGGAAGTTAAACTTTAGGGAGAAAATACTGATTCTTGTCCCTTGGAAAGATACATCTGCAAACACCAGATTCACATCATTCTTCCATATTCATTTATGATTTCATATTATTCAATATAATACAAAATAATTCAATATAAAACATTAAAATAAAAAATTGATTACTGAGGAGGGCCATCTTTGCTCTGATGCAATGCCAGGGAGAGGGCTGCCTGCAGAAGTGACACAGCTTCTGGGAAAGATCCCATTTCTGGCTCCAGTCACCTGGCACCTTTCCTGCCCAATGAGGGGCGTCTACCCCGGAGGAGTCTCAAGGACTGAGCCAGAAGGAGAGCCATCTTTGCTCCAGTTCACTTAGACTCCAGTCTGCCCTAGCAAGAGTGTGGACCTCAGAAGCTACGGGACAGACAGAAGCAACCTAACTTCTGGGACAGACCCTGTTTCAGGCTCCAGAAATTTGGG
>NC_034611.1:36418831-36453307 GCF_900095145.1 Mus pahari | reverse complement strand
AGTATAGGGAACTTTCAGGATAGCATTTGAAATGTAAATAAAGAAAATAATAATAAATAAAAAGGGAAAAAATGATTACTAATAAAGTAGAAATATTATGCTTTAGTCTTCACTCATCCCACATCCTTTTCATCACCATAAAATAATGCTGTTTTTTTCCAGTACAGGTGAACTTATTTGATAACAACCATTTACCAGCCTGAGGATCCACCACACTGATTTCCAAAGCAGCTGTTACAGTTTTTACTCCAGCTAGAAATAAACACACATTCTTCTTTGCCCACTTTTTCAGAAGGATGGGCTGTCAGTTTTATTGTTGGTCCGTTTGCATGTCCTGGATGGCTAAAGATAATGAACATTTCTTTCTGTGTTTCTTGGGGGTTGTCTTTCATCTTTTCATAACAGAATCCTCTTAGCTCTGTATCCCATTGTTTTAAGCAGGCCTTTTGTTTTCTTGATATCCTTGGGTTTTGTTGTTGTTGTTCTTTGTACATATTTAGATTATTAATCCTTGATTAGATGTATAGTTGGTGATTTTAGTCAGATCCTTTTCTCAAAGGAAACTGTACTTAGTCAGGATGGTCTTCTCCGGCATCAATGGGAGGGGCTGCCCTTTGTCCCATGGAGGCTTGGTACCCCAGCATAGGGATGCCAGAGAGGTGAGGTGTGGCTGAGTGGGTGGAGGAGCACCCTCAGAGAGGTAAAGGGGAGAGGGGAAAGGGAAGATGGTATTGGGGGGGGTTGTGGAGGGAAACCGGGAAGGGGTATATCATTAAATGATAAAAGATTAATAAAAAAAGAAGCACTTTATTTCATGATGTCCCATTTATTATTTGTTAGTCTTAGTGCCCATGTTATTATTTCCCTATAGGGAAATCCCTTTCCTAAGTCAATGAATTTAAGCCTATTCTACAAGTTCTAGTTTATTAGATTTAGGATTTCTGTTCTTATATTAAGACCATTTTTCCATTTGTAATTTAGTTTGGGACAACACAAAAGATCTTGAGTTATTATTCTTATTTGCAAACCTAGTTTAGTACCCAGTTTGACCAGCACCATTTGTCGAAGGTAGTCTCCTTTTCTCCAGTGAGTACTTTTTGATTTTTTTTCAAAAACCAGGTATCTCTAGGTATTTGTAACTCATGACTGGGTCTTGAGTTCAACTCCTTTGATTAATATATTTGTTTTTGTGCCCAAACCAAGCTGTTTTCATTACCATATCTACATAGATACAACTCAACAGTTCGGATAACAACACATCTATCCTGATTTTTATTTGTTTGTTTCCATACAAAATTGATGTTGTTCTTTTTATTTTTTTTTCAGTTTCTTTGAAAATTTCTTTTAGGATTTATTTATTTATGTACATCCCAAATGCTGTCCCTGCGTCCTCCCTCGCAGAATTGCTTCCCCCATCACCCATCCCCTTTTCCTCAGAGAGAGGTCAGTTCCATCTCTGGGTATCCACCCATCTTGGTGTATCAAATATCTGCAGGATTAGCCTCATCCTCTCCCACTGAGGACAGACAAGGCAGACCTCCGTTCTACCAGCCCTTGTATGCTCTTTGTGGTGGCTTAGGTGATGAGGATTGTGTTGAATCTTCAGGGAGAATCCTATTATTATTCTGTGAAAGGAGCATAGTAGCAAAATGACACCTAATGGCATGTTGGTACACCCATAGTTACTGCCTCACTCAGCTCTCTTCAGAGAGCTTCTTGCAGTAGATGGGAGTTATCGAAGACATTCACAATGGACAATGAACAGAGAGTGAGAGATGTTGGAGGACTGATCCCTAATAAGATGTCTTATCAAACACCTCCCCAGAGGAATCTACACTGAACAGGAGGTAGAAGGGAGACAGTGGTGGTTAAAGAATTCAAGTAAACAATGTTTTAGTGTAGCCATTGACTTTTCTTATGGTGCCTCCATTCTCAAATAACAACCCAGAAGCTTATTATTTATTATCCATGCTTATGCCCCTTTCCTAGGCTTGTTTGCTTACTATCTTGTAACTTTTTTAGCCCATTGAACCTATTCTATGTCCCACATGGCCGGTTACCTTGCCTCAATTTCCTAAGTCCAGCTTCTTCAGAGTCTGGATGGCAAATCTCCCATGCTTGACTCTTTCCCAGAGTTCCTATCTCTCTGCAGCTGCCTCACTTTCTAATCCTGCCACTGATTATTTGCCATCAGCTTTTTATCAAGAGGTGAGGCTTGCACACAGTACACGAGAGATTATCCCTACATTTTTCCATACACGACAGCACTTACTCAAAGGTGAACCCAAGGATATTTTAGGATTGCACACAAGACTTACATAAATTCAAGCCAAATAAAATGCCAGAACAGAGGAGGAGCCATGGATTCAAAGTCCCATAGGTAGATAGATAGATAGATAGATAGATAGATAGATAGATAGATAGATAGATATCCTGTTTCACTCACTAATTTATCAATTGTTTCAAATACCTATAGTTTTTGATCTTTTAAATTATATATGTAACATAAAATAGCATATGAATTGTGTTTTTTTTTTCACGAGAGTTCTAATTTCTAGGTTTCTAATAAGAAATCATTTTGGTGCCTGTTTCCTTATGCACCCATTTAAGTATCAACAAAGTTCCCATATATCTTCTTTTTTACTATTTCTTCAGTGTCTCTATGTTAAAAATAGGATTGCTAGCTAATTATATTAATACTAACCCTGTATTTTAAAAATCTTGACTCTTTCTTTGCTCACTACTTATCCACTATTTCATTTTTTTTAACAGCATTACTATCTTGATCAAGATTGTTAGATCAGAAACTATGTCTTTTTTAAATTAAAGAAAGTTCTTGGAAGGTGTCCAAAATGATGAAATCTCAAAATATATAGTAATCATTGAATGAAGAGTTATATATAGTCAGTAATATAACTTGATTTCTAGGAATAGAAGCTGAATTAAACACGGCCAAATGCAGTTCAGTATCTCCAGCATACATTTGCTGAAGAGGAATACTCTGTTTGGGTCATAAGTTCATATACCTTTCTTCTATGCATAGATAGATCCATGTGTTATTCAGCCCAGTTGTGACATGTATTTATAACCTATGATTAAACTCACAATAGGCTCCCTAGAAAGAGGACAAGGTCAAACTGAGAGTCAGAACTACTAAATTAAAGTGGGGATTTATAGCTCTGTGGCTTGGATGATCCTGTTCGTCAAATGTCTTCCTTTCAAATTAGTGACTCAAATGGTTAATTTTTTACCAAGTTACCTAAACCCAGTTGCAATTTTGTGAACTTAAACATACATAGAACTTGCTCTAAAAAGTTTTACTCACATATTTAAGCAGATATTTCTCAAATTTTAGCAAGGTTTAGTCATAAAGCAACATGAGACCTAGTATTTTCTTAAGGTAACTGAAAAAATTTAGTCTAGATGTCATATAATTTAGAAAAATTTGAAGTATGGTAGGACAGAGCATATGAACAATGACTTGAAAATAACTACAAAGGCTTTCCCATTCTTACCAGTAGAGGACAACTGACAATTAGTTTGAAGGGAAAATAATATTTTAAAGCCCCAAATATACAGAGAAATATGTACAGTAAAGACTATATTCATGATAATGCAAATACACACACACACACACACACACACACACACACACATACACACACACATATATGTATATATTAAAGATTTGAGAAATTATCATGTAATTGTTTATAAGACTAAACCCAATATTGGCTTGGAAGCAAATCATTCCACCTCTTTGCACCCCAATGCCTACACCATACAGAATTATATCCATATATGTCATTGACATCTTGATATTTTGGATCAGAAAACAGCTTATTTGCAATTGAAAGCTATCCTGTGGAATGAGTAATTTTTAGCTCTATCTATGAAGTCTATACGATAATATGTATAGCACCCACTCTATTGTGATAAACAGATATATATCCAGATATTACAATATGTTGTAGACAGGCTAAAGTTTACACAATTGATAATTAGTTATCCTTTTCATTACTTACTACTGTTCAGAAATCTTCATGTAAGAGTTTTATCTGTATATACACCTGTTTAGTTCTATCAATTGGCTACAAAATGATGACTTGCTTGTACAGGTAGACACATTTTGAGATTATTTCCTTTGTATTCATAGATACAACTTTAATAACTATTATTAAAGACTTACTGAGTAGTTATAAATAAATATCACTTAAGATAATATCACATGAAATCATTATCTCAACTTCTGGGATATTACTTTTTCTTCTAGAACATTATAAGAAGCAAAATTTGAATTTGAAGTTACACTTTTAGTTTACTTGCTCCTCTTAAAGAATAGATATTTTGACAGTTACAATACTAGGCATTATGAGAACAATGCTAACATAGGGGGCTAACAGCTTGCACTTGTACAAAATACTTGAAGTCACTCAGAAAGCCATTATTATGACCTTGTGCTGACCACATTCTATGAAGTGTTACATGATCAGGGACAGGGAAGTTGGCTAATGGAAGTTATATAGGAGCTAGATGTATCCTTGTCACACTTCATCTAAACTGATACATTGCAATGGTCCACACTGTTCAGACCTGGCAATTACTGTCCAATTCCAATCTATTCCACACTGCCACTGTAATGAAAAATAATTAGGAGCCTGAAAATGAGTTTTCACATGAAATGGTTTCAGTGCTTGGACACAATCGCCTTTGGCAGATGGCTTTGGGTTTGCTTTAATATAATAAAGACAGTTAATCATCTCTAAAGAGTGCACGGAATGAATAAACTTTTAACACCATTTCTACAGAGAAACTCTTATATTGATCAAATGTTTAATGTTCATGGGTAGAGGTTGCCTTGGTTGAACTAATGGGAATGAACACACGAATCACTATGAAAACATTGTAGTAAAGGCAAAAATTGACTCATACTGTTTATCTATTATTGATTGAGAAAAAATTGAATCCTCATGTCATTTTCCTAATGTTGTTGTCATAACACTAAAGGATATTATATTCATATTTATTAGCACTCAAATTCTTGGAACATTGAAACAAATTTCTCCATATTTAAAAAGATGGATATGCTATGAGTACAAATATATACTGATATACAAGTATTTATACATATACATATATATGTTTACATGTACCTAACTACGCAAATGTACTGACATTATATTAGAATCAGAAAATACATTTTTTCATAGGAAGAAAGGAATCCTAGTACAGGATTAAAATTCAAATTTTAACATGTAGTTGGGTTTTGTACTGAGAAAAATTAATAATTATCTTTATATTCTGAGTTTTCAAATGAAAAATAAAACACTAAAAATGTAAAAATTACTTAAAAATGAATTTATGTATTAATTATGTCTTTATAAAAATGTCATAAACCCATTATGGGGGTCTTCTTTAAGAGTTGAGCTAAGATATGTTGTAAGTACTAATCCTATAAAAAATTGATCATTTTTATTCATCATTTTTATCAGGCACTGTATTTATAAGTTTATATTAATATGCTTGCCAGTTTTATTCCTAAAACACAAATTATTTAAAGGCTCCACAGAGATCATAATAGTTCCTGAAACATAACAATAATTTGAGTGTTTATATTTGGCTACACCACTTAGATAATGATCTAACTGAACTGGCTCCTATGTCTCATCTGTGTTTAGATGGTAGACTTTCACTTACTTCAGATCATATAAATTTATGGACTCATATTCAGAGTTTAGATTTTTTAAAATATTTATTTATTATTATATCTAAGTACATTGTAGCCGTCTTCAGACACTCCAGAAGAGGCCGTCAGATCTCATTACGGTTGGTTGTGAGCCACCATGTGGTTGCTGGGATTTGAAATCAGGACCTTCAGAAGAACAGTCAGTGTTCTTAACTGCTGAGCTTTTGGACTTTTGTTTGTTTGTTTCAAGTTAACTTGCTAAAAAGAACTAACATTTTCTGAAACGTCCATACCAAGAGAAAAGGTAAGGTAAGCATAAAAATGGAATTACTCTCCAATCACAAAAATGTTTGATTATAAATATGTATTAAACATTTTGAAACAACAGTAACTGACTCATTTCCTATTAATTACCCTCTACTGTGTTTTTATTTCCTTTCTTGTTTTCTGACCACTAACAAACGAGACCTTGATTTTCCAGGAAACAATAGTTTTGTTGTTCTAGGAACAGATTTTTTCTGGCACTTGTCTTAACAGGCTTTCACTGATGATTCATGATTATTGTGAGATTCAAGAAACTCACATCCTCTTACTTGTTATTTTAATTAGAAGGAGAGCTCATACAATAATACTGATTACATTCATGTCACTTTTTTTTGTTTTCTTTGATGTTTATTTTGAAATTACACTCTTCCAAGTGGCTATGTTTATCCTGTGATGGTCTTTCAGTTTTCTAAACAGGAAATCATGGTGGTTTTAAACATGTTAATAGTATGTAACAATCGGAGCAATGTAGCGGGAATCAGCTTGGTTTAATGCAAAAACAGAAAGTGAAAGTCTTTCTCTGTAATATCTACCTGAATAGCATTTAGTTTTACCCCTAGCATTTTAACTCCAGTCTTTGCAGCTCTGTTGAAATAGTCTAAAATGCTACCTTTTTGGAGAATGAGAGATAGTCTACTTTTTTCTACTTGGACAAGTCTACTCCTCTTTAGAAAACCCCATGTTGAATTGAAGATATCTATTTGCTCAGAGGGCCCACATCAGAATTAATGATTACATGGTTATTAATTCAAGTTCATTAGCAGTTATTTTATTCCAAATCTAAGATATAATATGTGGTGGTTTGAATAAGAATAATCTCCGTAGGCTCAATATTTAAATGTTTAGTCACCAGGGAGTCCAGAAAATTCTGATAGGATTGGAAGTATTAAGAGGTGTGACATCGTCAGGGAAAATGTGTCAAAAGCCCATGCCAGGCCCAGCATTCTTCCTGGTGACTAAGGATCATAATATAGAAATCGAAGCTACATCTCTAGTACCTTGTCTCTCTATGTACTTATGCTCCCAGCAATGATGATAGCAAATGGTGATAATAAAGTAATCCTAAAACTATAAGCAAGTCTTCATTTTTTTTTCTTTTGTAAAAGTTACTGCAGTCATGGTCATGGTCACAGCAATAGAACAGTGATTAAGACAAAAATTGTTGCCACAGAGCACGGTATTGCTATGATGGACATATTACTAGCTATAGAAGAATAAACCTTGAGACTTTGGGTTAGGAGAACAGTTTGATGCTTTAAGTGAGATTTATAGGTCATGCTAGCAGGAGTACGGGCAACAGTGTCTGAGGTAACATGAACTGTGGTGACTCTACTCAACAAGTTTCACATAGGAAGGCTATTAGTAAGTGTCTTAGAAATCATTCTTTTTATATTTTGGCAAAAAGCTATGGCTGATTTTTATCCCTGTTCCCCTTCATTGATATCTTCCTGAAGCTCAGTTGAAGACTTTTGGACTAATGGCTTTGACAGAGGAGATTTCAGGACAACCTAGTATTGATTCTGTCCTGGGGTTATTGGTGATCATTCTTATGCAGATCTATAATGAAAAAGAGGAAGTGGGACAAAGAACCACAAAATGTACAGTTTGAGAAGAAAAGGAGCATCAAAAAAAATATAGTGGTGTCAAGTCTATTTCTCCAGGATATATAAACTCTAAGGAAAAGCCTGATGCTAAATTGAATAAAGTTCTTGGTAATCTGAGGGAAAGATTATCTAGTTAAGCTTTCAACTTGTGTAAAAGAATAAAAAGTTAAGATGAGAAGGAAACCATCAACAACAAAAAGGTGATGAAAATATAATTGAACAATAGAGTCAAGTTTTATCCCCATCATGCAGTAGAACTTGGCAGATTTGGCCATATTCTTCAGGCTTTAGAGTCAAGATAAAGGAAAGGGGTCATTGAATTTTCCTCTTAAGGAAAGTCCCTGAGGTCAGGCATGTCCAGGGTTGTCCTTGCATGGATGCTTGGAGACAGAATTTCATGAAGCTGTAAAGGGAAGCCTTTATTGTCTCTGAGCCTCCCAACATGTTGGAGAATTCAGAATAGTGGGTTACCTGAGAAAGAAAGCTACAGACCGGGTGTGAAAGCAGTCCGAGAGAGAGAAGTGTGTCATGGTCATCAAAGTTGACATGGAGATCCAGAATCAGGAGTTTGCCCTGCTGGTTTTCTGTGTGCTTAGGTCCAGTATTTCCACACTATGATCCCTTTCCTGCATATTTGAATGGTATTATGTATTCTATGCCACTGTATGTTGGAGGTATATGATTTACTTTTACTTTTGATTTTATTGTGACTTATAGTTAAGAGCTTGCCGTGAGCCTCAGAAGAGACTTGGAACTTTGGACTTTTAAATGGTGCTGAGACTGTTAGACTATGAGGACTTTTGAAGTTTGTCTGAATACATTTTTGTCCATGAATGCATTCTGCATATGGCTACAAGCATATGGAGGCCAGGAAGTAGAAGGTGGTGTTTGGAAAAAATGGCCTCCATAGGCTCATTTATTTCAATCAATATTCACCACAGGGAGTGGAAGATACTCTTTGATGGATGTGTGATCATTTTGAAGGAAATGTATCAATGAGGATGAGCTTTGAGATTTCAAATGTCCATTTCAGTTCCAGACCTGTGGGTATGGACAAGGAATTCTCCACTGCTTCTCCAGCACTCTGTCTTACGCTGTCATCCTTCCCACCATGATAATAATGGGCTATACCTTTGAAAATGTAATCAAGCCCCCAAACAAGTGTTTTCTTTTAAAAGAGTAACCTAGTCATATGATCGTTCATAGCAATGGAATAATGACTAAGACTTAATGGAATTTTTTCTTATTGAAAATTTATTATTATCACATTAAAGATTTCATTGGTTGCTTATATGAATAGTTTATAAGACACCGGGAATATTGTATTTGAGTCATTGCATACTGTCTGCAATCATATGTGCATGTCAATATACTATATATATATTATATATATAGTATTTGTAACTTATGGTTATTGAGCTATGAACTTATGCATAGCAAATTGAAAATATAACATGTAGAAAATGTGTTTGGATCCACAATATCAAACCAGACTAAAGAAGTAATGGGGAAGGCATTATTGGGTATATCTGTTTCTATTGGATGTGGTAGCCGCCCTGTCAGAGCATTATAAAAAAAAAAAAAAAAAAAAAAAAAAAGTATGGTTATATTTCTTTTCTTTCTGTATGCCATGATCCCGTTAGGTGCCAACGAGGATTGCCTGAAATTTGCAATCTTTTCTTAGCATTTGATTTCTGAAATTACATCATACTCCACAGTCTCAGGAGGGTTAGGAGTCTTTACCCTAATCTGAACTTAGTGCTCTCTCGTCACAGACCATCTTCACCCTCATTGTTCTAATCAGATTTCTAATAATGAGTTCTGCATACAGCTTGGATCATTGATCTGTTATTGATGGAAAACAGATAAAGGTATATTCCAATTTGCTTCTCAAGGAGAGTCACAAAGCCAAAAAGGATTGAAAGCTCACCGCCTATTGTTCATGTTCAATGAAGATTGACTTTTACTATTTTGTCGGAAGTTCTAATAAGGAAAACTCAACATTTATTCATTTCTGGTAGAAATATTTTCTTGGGAACCAGGTACCAAAATTGATTTATTTTTATGATAGGAACTTTAGAATAATGATTATTTAGTCACATCCACAATGTTCAAGCAAGCACTTCTATTTACGGAAGCTCTCGTGAGTATCTTATCAGAAGTTCTGACACTTTGTGAAATTTGGTCATGGTGCAGAAAGTTTTACATCAACCTGACTCAAGATGGAGTCAGTCATCTGAGAGGAGGAAATCTCAGTTGAGAAAATGCTTGCCATGATAAGGCTGTCAGGTATTTTATAAATTAATAATTACTGTGGAATGATCCAGCCAATTGTGGGTAGTGCCATCCCTAAGATGGTGGTCCTCGATCGTATAAGAAATCAGTCTGAGCAAACCACAATGATCAAGACAGTAAGCAGCACCCCTCCATGGCTTCGCTTTCAGCTCTTGCCACCAGGTCCTTATCCTGCTTGGGTTCCTCCCTGACATCCTTCAGTAATGAATTATAATTTATAATGATAAGACAAGTAACCCCTTTTCTTCCTAACTTGCATTTTGGTCATTGTATTTAATCATAGAAATAATAACCTTTGGTTCTGTTTTCTGCCTCCTCCATCAGGGTGTCAAGCCACTGCTCTATATCAGGCAGGGAAGGATGAATCTCAGTCTGGAAGAGTTGGGTCAACAGAATCAGGTTCTAACAGTGAATGCTAGGAGGAAAAACTCCTCTCTAAATATATGATTGTTACAGTTATGCAGTGTTATTGCTCTTTTAGACAACATTCAATGAGACAGTTCTCTAAAAATATTTTTTCAGTCCATCAGCCTGTGCTCTTTATTCTGGTGAACAGGGACTGCATAAATCTTGGAAAGTTTTGTTAGGGTGAAGTTCCATTGGCCGAGGCTCAAGATTCTGGGGATACTTCATTTGCATGGAGAGGCTTTCCAGGAAGTTGAACCTGTAATTTCACGAAGGGTTACATGACATTCCTGAGGTAGAACATTAAGGTTGGGCTCCCCAGGTGAGGTAGGGAAGAGGAAGCATTTTGGGAAAAAAAAAATGTCCTCCATTTTCTATCAAGCTTAGGGGAGCCCAGACAAAGGTACATTACAACCTTTGAATAGCAGGATCTTCCAAAAGTAATCCTAAGATGGTAAAATTACTCATGAAAGGAAATATGGTCTCTAAAATTGTGGGTCAAGTCCAAGATTTAATGGGTATAACAGTCCAAAGGAAGTTATGTTTGATTACACCTTTAGTGATTTAAAACTCTTATATTATTTATAATAATAACAGTAGAGGTTATGGAATAAATGGTTCAGAATTTTCTTATTAGGAATTAAACTAAGCAAAATGAAATCTGTGTGTGCCACGAAGAACATATACCTCTTAGAGGCAGGGTGTGTAATTTTAAAATGTCGATGAATTTCTAGCATGGCAAATTTAGGTAACAAATTTGTGTGAATTTTGCGCTGATTTTTAAATACATAATTGTTTCATTTTTATAAAACTCTGGGGAGTTCTAGTCAGTAACTAGAGGAATGAATTTCCTCTATCAAGAAAAGTGATTAGAGATGGCTGGTAGGTGGTAGAGTGTGTAAAAAGAGTTGAGTGTGACTGTAGGGATGCTCTTTCAGAGAACAAAACTTCTGGTGGTTAATATGGAGTAGAAACAGAGTTGCCAAATGATGGAATAAAATTCACTTTGCATTTGAAAAGTTTGTGATGGCATTGGTGTCATCATATATAGTCATACTCACACATGACCCTAAGCACTAGAGATCTAAGGAATATCTTTTGGCGTTTTTGCTCACCTTTAAAAATATCAGATCCTTAGACCTAGAAACAATTTGTGGGTTGTAACTTGAATGTGTTATTGTAAAGTTGCAAGATATATTTTGTATTATATACTGTTATATCACAGTATAGTAATGCTGAATAACATTCATTTTTAATAAAACAAAATGATTTAAATCATTTGCATTATGCCTTTAAACTACTATGTAACACAAACTGTAAGACTCCCTTGCTTTCTTTGGGACATCCCTCAATCTTTAGCAAAAAGTATATAAGCATTGCCCAGGTATGAGCTGTGATCTCTTTTTTAGGTATTTAACAATAATTATTTACATTAGATCTTGCTTTTAAATTGTTCATAAGCACTAACTCTTCTCAAAGGTACCAGAACATTGGGGTAGTTTTATGTGATTCACCAAGAAAATGAAATGCTTTAGCTTCTGCATCAGGAGATACTGACATGGTTTTTCTAGGAAGGATTAGCTTTATTTTCTTCTAATATCATTCATATTCAAGTGCATGTAATTTATAAGGCATACAAAGTTAAAATGTCTTAATCATTCACATATTACTCCAAATTGATGAGCTTACTTTGAAAAATACAAAGTGAGTAATAACTTCTTTGAGTGGATATATGAATGAAGTTGCAAAGTAACTGTTTTTCTTTCAATCAGTGTGTCAATTTTTACAGAACATAATGGCATGTAATGGAGTCATTTCTCTGCTTGTCACTTCATATCCAGAACCTCAAAATGACTCCATCCAGCCAACAGTGTTATGTTTGTACAGGAAGCAATGTGATAGTTTGTACTGGGGCTTAAAAAGTAGCACAATTTTATGTTTTCTACATGAAATTTTAATACAAAAATACAGTCTGAATAGAGAAAGGTGGAAATATCAGATGTTGTTGATGATTTCTGCCACTGGGCCAAAGCTTTAGAAGCCTCTCAGGTGGACCTTTATTCTCACCTGCAGCCCCAAAGCATAATTGAATTGCCTGCTCAAGGTATCACACACCATGCGACAAGGGGCAAATGAACAATTGAATTCATAATTTACCAGGTGTACATTGCAGCCCTGTGAATATAATGAGTAAATTTATAACTAATGGTTAAAAGTCAAAGATTAGTCCTGTTCTTCTGTAGTGATGTAACAAAAAAGGAAAACTAACATTTTTTTGTAAATTATTCCATTTTATTGAAGATATGGATAATTTTTAGTCACAAAACATTTTTACAATAAGTTTTACTGTATGTATAAATGTCTCTATTTTTATCCTACTAAGTATACTAATAAAAACATATTCCTTAATCATTAATTTTAAGGGTACATAAAAAATTTTTAAAGTCAGTTGTATATATTATAAATTCATTTCTGCCATGACATAATAGAGGCATTTCTCATGAATTGAAACATTTTAGTGATGTTGATTGGAATTCATAGCAACCAAAAGCTGCTTACAGTGAAATGTTACATTCAACAGAAGGATGGATAAATAAAAGGATAGTTGCACAAACACTTCCTAGAAATATATGGAACAACCACCCTTGATTTGTAGTAATATTGTCTACATTATGCTTTTCCCCCAATCCCATTTGCTATGATATATCTAGCTATTGAGTGTTTCAAGGAACAGCTGATTGTTAACTCATATGGTAACAGAGCTATATCTAACTGCTGCACTTAGAGCTATGTGCAGCTCAAGATTCATGAAAGCATTTCATGGGCAAGCGATGGCATATGGAGAAGCAGTACTCTAGAATACAAAGAAGTGTGTTAGGATTTCTATGGCTGTATTGAGACATCATGACCAAAAGCGACTGACAGAAGTATCGTAGTATTGCGCTGGTAATGTATCACAACCAAGGCTACTTATAATGGAATATGTTTATTTGGAGCATAGAGTTTCAGAGAACTAGAGACTATGACTACCATGGTAGAGAGCATGGCGATGCCAGACATGCATGGCACTGAAGCAGACACTGCGAGGAAGCATCTTGAGACGTAACCACAAAGCAACAATTCAGCCTGGGGACAGCATGGACTTTTGAAGACTCGATGCCACCCCAGTGAACACACCTCCACCCAATAGGCCACACCTGCTAATATTTCCCAAACAGTTCCATAACTGGGGACCAAGTACTTAAATGTATAAGTCTATGAGGGGCATTCTCATTGAAAGGATTATTTCATCTTAGGACTCTCCATTCCCATTCTGTCCCTGGAGGAAATGCAAGGCAGAAATTCAAGCAGTGAAGGAACTTGGAGGGAAGGACCGAAGCCACGAAGAAATGGTGCTTACTGGCTTATTACTCATGGCTTTCTCAGCCTGCTTCCTTATGATACCAAGGACAATCACCAGCCCTAGGATAGCAGTACCCACTTTATGCTGGGCCCTCTGACATTATTTGTCAATTAAGAAAATGCACCACAAGCTTGCACACAGGCCAGTCTTAAGTAGGCTTTCTCTCAATCAAGACGCCCTCTTCAAACATGACTCTAGATTGTGTTAAGTTGATGTAAAAACCATCAGCATGGGACATTTGATTTTATTGCGCCATTTCTTTTTATCCTATATCCTTATCTACTATGTTAACGCTAACAGCTTATTTTGAGCATGTTTTTCAGTTTCTTTCAACCTGTTTATTCTTATATTAAGCCTATCATTATTATTGTGGAATATTATACATGAAATCCATTGAAAATAAAGCTAAGTTTCATGGTTAGACTTTCTTGTGTAACAAGGGGCTCCAGAAATAATGAGTTAATGACCTGCAGATACAACTTATGATCGAAATAGGTACAGGACCTAAAGACTGCCCCTTATTCTTTAGGTCAATGGTGGTGACAGACTTTTCATTTTCAAAATTGTTGAGAAGAATTTAGACACATAAATGTCAGAAGTCTGGTGTCTGAAAATTTTTCCAAACTTATTTGTAATTCCTAACAAGCTCTTCTAAAAAAAATGAAAATAAGTAAAACAAACCTCGTAATTCCTTGGAAGTACATTGGAATCATAACAGGCAGATCTGGTTTTCAAATTCAGTATTAGAGCTGGCTTAACATAATGAGGTGCTAGCTGTGTGGCCATATGGATTGTTCCTAGTCATGAGACAAAAGCAATGTTTTTGTTTTTGGGTTATTTTTTGTCTTATTTTCCAAACTCACATTAAGTTTGCAGGAGTTTCCATTGGGAGAGTTGCTAAGGAGCCTACAACCAGTATTCAGTGTTCCCTTTACCTTCCTGACTCCCTGTGCAGAATCATAGTCCTTTGGTCATCTCTAATGGTGCATGTGGCTTTGTTTCCTCTTTCTGCTAAAGAGAACAATTGTCTCTAACCTTTTTAACTTTGCAGGCCTGCAGCTCCAGAGAACGTTACTGCATTCTGTAGATTGTCCTGAAATACTGTGGGACCCTGCCTTTCCTTGAATGAGTAGGTTTGGGATCCTTGTCTGTACATGTCAATAAAATATAGGACAAAGGCCATGCTAGAGAGAAGCAAACACACACACACACACACACACACACACACACACACACACACACACACACACACACACACTACATGCAACAGAGAAGGGGAACAGGCGTTTAGGGAAAGAGACTAAACGCTAGATGTCTTTCCAGTGAGTCAGAAGGGACATGATCTTTCCATTTCTACTGAGAGAGAGGATATGAATTTCTTCAGTGCTGAACCTTAACCTCAAGAACTAGTGACCCCCCCTATTCCCTTATGGAGCTGTGTTTCTTTAGCTGAAGACAAGCATGTTATCCTAGTTTCTTTACATGGTTAACAATCTCTGCATCTTGTTAGATCATTAAATACAAGTTAAAATATGCTATTAATGAACAGGTTATATTTAAGTAAACATATGCTTCTCTGTCTTGGTATTATTTATTTATTTATTTATTTATTTATTTATTTATTACATTTTAATGTCCATCTTTATTAGTTCTACATTAGCAAGCAAAAATAAACATTAGTATTATGTCCCATACAGTGTTTTATAGATCTATCTTTTTTAAAAGATATTTTCTTTATTTACATTTCAAATGCTATCCCGAAAGTTACCTATAGCCCCCCTGCCCATGCTCCCCTACCCACCCACTCCCACTACTTGGCCCTGGCCTTCCCCTGCGCTGGGTCTTATAAAGTTTGCAAGACCAAGGGGCCTCTCTTCCCAATGATGGCGGATTAGGCAATCTTCTGCTACATATGCAGCTAGAGACATGAGCTCTGGGGGTACTGGTTAGTTCATATTGTTGTTCTACCTACAGGTTTTTAGCCTCCTTCAGCTCCTTGGGTACTTTCTCTAGCTCCTCCATTGGGGGCCCTGTGTTCCATCCAATAGCTGACTGTGAGCATCCACTTCTGTGTTAGCCAGGCACTGGCATAGCCTCACAAGAGGCTACTATATCAGGTCCCTTCAGCAGAAACTTGCTGGCATGTGAAATAGTATCTGGGTTTGGTGGCTGATGATGGGATGGATCCCTGGATGGGGTAGTCTCTGGATAGTCCATCCTTTCATCTTAGCTCTAAATTTTGTCTCTGTACCTATATCCTTTCATGGGTATTTTGTTACTTATTCTAAGGAGGAATGAAGTATCCACACGATGGTCTTCCTTATTGGTTTTCTTGTGTTTTGCAAAATGTATCTTGGGTGTTCTAAGTTTCTGGGCTAATATCCGCTTATCAGTGAGTGCATATCCAGTGACTTCTTTTGTGATTGGATTACCTCACTAAGAAATAAACACCAATAAGTAACCTAATTCCAAGTTGATGTGGTCCTGGATTTTTTTAAATTATTTTTGTTATTTTAATTTTATGTTTTCACTACACATATACCAAAATTTTAGATTGCAAAATGAAGGAGACAGAACAAATAGAATTTGAGTAAGTAGTAAAGGTTACCTTGTTAGAAAGCTAATAGAAATGCCAGTCTGCCCAAACTGTTCTATCAGCATAGCTTCCAGGATGAAACTGATTGGAGAAGCAGGCGAATGAAGAAAAGACATATCCATAGCCACATACAGAAGCTACCTATGGAGAAACCACAGCAACCTCGAAGAGCCTTAAATCTACAGAGTTAAACAGATAGGTAATATTATTGCGTACTAATCAACAAGGAGGAAGAGTTATTACGTACTGATAAACAAGAAGGTAAGCTTAGTATGAACAGCTTGATCAGACAAAAGATAAAAGACTGAGCTGGCTAATCACAGTAGTAGAAATTTCTGTAGGGGAAAGTTTTCAAGTCATAAATATCAGAGGGTGGGACTATGGTAGACATTTTCTGAACAGGTTACCAATATCCACACATAGAGCACAGGAAGTGATTAGTGTCCCTCGGGTTCTCACTACAATAGGAAGGAATCTGGCATCTTCCCATGAGTCTGGCGATATACAGTCTTTGATATCCCCATGCCATGTCAACAATATTTAGGACTCCACTCACTCAGGACATTGCTGACTCCACAACAGAAGGATTTGGCTCACCAGGCAGAATAACAAAAGTGGAAAAACTAATATATAAAATCTTCATTTTTCTCTATTTTGCATTTATTTCACAGTTGATGAACAATAAATAAAAGTAGCATTAAAATATACACAATAATAGAATTGTATGTGATATTCATATCTTTATATGTATTATGTAATCTCTAAATAAGGGAAGTATATTTATCTTCTCAATTATTCACTTGTAACAAACATGTCAAAATCATTTCTTCTAGTTTTTCACACACAGGATATCTAATCATTTTCTATTTGTCTCTAATATGCAATTCAATATTGCATCAGAAATTCTTATAGTTGTCTGATAATAACAGTCTCTCCCTTGCAGACCTGATCTTCATCCATTGGTAATCAGCACTGGACATATAAACCTATAATATTAGCACTTGTAGATTTGACATGAGTGAGACTGACCAGTGCCTGTCCTTATTCATTCCACATCACAAACTCTAGTTCCTTCCAGGTAGTGCCAAATGACAGAAGATTGTTCATGTTTTACTGCTGAATATTCCACTGTGAATATGTACCATATTTTTCTCTATAAATATATCCAGTGGCAAGCACATAGGTTGTTTTCTTTCTTGGCTATTGTGTAGAGGTCTGTAATTAATATGTGTACAGCTCTTTCTGTGATAAAGAAGATGGCATTGGCAAGGTGATGTCAAAGAGGGGCTTATGGCAAGTGATACAGGATGATGGGCTGCGAATTATTAACCTGATATTGAGTATTAAAATGGACAACTATGCAGCTCTTATATTATTTGTCAAGAGCAAGGATATAAACTTAGAATTAAACTTGAAGATGATAATTACTGAGTTGGGTATCTTGATAAATTTTTATTTGACTATACTACTAGAATTTTTTATGAGACTTAATTTTGAGACTGGCAGTAAAGGTAACTTCACTTTTTTTCGAAGTAAAATAAATTTAATAACTGATTATACTAATTTTAATATTATATATGGAATTTAATATTCTATAAAACTTAGGAAGACATGAATGTAGCCTAGTATATGATTATGTTCCCTCCCTATAAATAGCTACCAACTCACTAAGACCAATTCTACACTTTCTTTACAATTGCCTAATATCTGAAAGCGGGATAATCTAAAATTTCAAGATTTGGCCATTTTAACAAAAGCCAAGTATACTGACTCTCCCAAAACAATATCTCAGATTTAATTTTGTTGAGAACACAAAATATGTTTCTGCTACAATTAGCAAAGAAACACTACATCAAACTGAATCAATGGAAATGTGGCAGAGAAGAGTGAGTAGCATGGGACCCTTTACCCCAGGTGTATCAAAAATGAATGCTCACAGATTGAACCTCGAAGATTAGAAGTACTGGTGATACATTTCAGTATCAGAAGAAAGATTGATGATACCTTAATAAAGAAAGAAAATATCTTCTTTCCGAAGACAAAGATTTGTATGTATTTGTCTCTACAAAATACCCAAGTGAAAGAAAAAAAATGACTGAGACTCAGGTATGAACAAAATTGATTTATAGCTAGATCAGCAGTCAAGAGATGAGTGCAAAATGCAGCAAAGTAATAAAAGGTTGCGTCTGGCTCAAATCCAGACTAATCAAATAAGATTTGAAAAGAAAAAAATTTTGATAAATTGAAATAAATAAAGGTAGCTGATTTTATTATTGACGGAGGTGATGGGTTTCATGACATTGAGGTCAGTTTTACTGAAGTTTTGTTTTTTTGTTTTGTTTTGTTTTGTTTTGATCACTGTGTTTTAAGAGCATACTTCAAACCAAGGATACACAAATCATCCCAATATGTGGCTGACTCCAGTTCGTAAATGATATTTTAAATTACTGTATCAATCTTCACCCAGTTATCTAGGGTTCTTAGCCTTGTTGTTCTTAAGGCAGGAACTACAACGCTAAAACAAGAACTGGCTTATTTCCTCATAAAGAAGTCTTTGCTTCTCCAAGACTACACATTGTTGGGTTACCATTCTACTACTTACTTAGCAGGCTATGCCAAACTAACACTGCAGATCTCCACAGCTGTTTCTCATAAGAGAGCCTGATTTGACATTTCCTTATTTAAAGAGACACTGTTCTCACAAGAACGGCTGGGCATCAGAAGGCCCATTCACTTCCCCCAGAATTGAAAGACTTTTGGCAAGTTTTAAGGATCAGTGTTATCCCAATATTGGCTTTATGTCAGCAATCTTGTACCAACTATAGATTGAAGTGTTTCTAATTAAACTATATTTCATAGTTTATCTAAACCATGAATATGTAAAGTTAACAGGAGAAGAGATTAATGTGCATAAAACTGTACATCTGTATTTTACCCAGTGCTAGTTATTATTGTGATCTGGAACCCTCCTGTGGCATCCTGCTGTTAACCCAGACAGCTCTATGGGAACTCCTGAGGGGCTTTACATTCCACCCCTGCAAAGAATTCCACTACACATATGGAAACCACTACAAACCCAGGCTATAAAGAAGGTGGAGGGGAATGTAGAGGTCAAATGACCTATCACTCATCTCCCAGGGCTTCATCTGCTTCACATGTAAAACAGCATGAGGCTGAACAGACCACTCCACAGAATGGATAGAAGGAAGGAAGAAAAGAAGGAAGAGGATGGAAGAGAGGGAGAGAGGGAGGGACGGAGGGAGGGAGGGAGGGAAAGAAGGTCAAGGAAAGAGGTCATAAAGAGTGAAGATTTTGACTTGAAATAAACACCACACATTTTTTTTGCCAGATTCATCAATGAAGACAATGCAAATCTGCTTAAATTTTAAAAAATGAATTTTCTTTGTTTAATTTTAAAATGATATGTACATAAAAATGTATCATTGTCAAAACATATGAAATAGACACCAAATGTCTGTTTTCTCTACCTTCAAAGACAAAAGTATCCATGGACAACTGGAGGGTTGTATACCTAATAATTAATAGAGTCAGGGGAGAAATGATACACTTGCACTTTGAAAAACTAAGATAGCTGTTTGGTCAATTTGGTTAAACTTGTTTTTAGTCAGTAATACAGCCACACAATCACTTTGACTCTTTCCTCTTAGGCAAAATCCTGCTTCTCTGGTTGAGAATTTTATATGGAGTTGAGCCAGAAGATGGGACAACTCATATTTGGATTTTAACACTACTTGTAATAACTACCATCATTTTAAACCTGTCTCTATTGAATCATTTACAAGAAAAGTAATATGAGACATCCCTAGCACTATGATAAGAAATTACACCCTGTGCTTCACAATACTTCTCTTAATCATCACAAATACTCTGCAAAAGCTACTGATTGCTGAATGACAAGACATGCTGGGCAAATCTTTTTCCAACATCTTATTTGTTTCCTTTAAGATTCTATTCTGAGACCACTGAGAAAGTAAATATGGTCAATTAGTTTGGAGAAAACAAATCTGTCTTTTGTGCCTTTTTCCCCCCATTATTACAAGCCTATTGCATACAAGCCATCTTTTACCATTTCTGGTCTAAGTTTCTCTGAAAATTCTTATGATGGCGATATCTAGCTGTCAGTATATATATATATATATATATATATATATATATATATATTTTTTTTTCTTTATACTTATTCTTCTCTCAGACAAAACATCCTGACCACAGTTTCCCTTCCCTTCATTCCTCCTCACTCCCCCTAATTTCTCCTCTCCCCAGCACCCCAAAATCCACTATGCTGCTATACATAGACACACACACACACACACACACACACACAGATGCACATAGACATACACACACAGTCACACACACAAAGACACACTGTGGTATATAACCACACATTAGATAATTGCCTGGAAATATGTGCAGCAGAGAGTAAGTTCTCAGGAAATGGTAACCAAAAGCATCCCCCAAAATTTAAAGTCCTACCTTTGTGGTTCTGTGGGTTACATACCACCTTTGATTATCTTTAGTCCAAGGGTCTATGTGCACACACTTTTATGTTTTGTGCTGTAGTATGAATTAGAAAGAAGCAATTATATCCATTATCTAGCTTTGAATTACTACACCAAGGATTTCCTTTGAAAGTAATTTTAATTGTTATGCAGGTCTCTCAAAGCAGACAGGTATCATTTATTTCTATTGGAGGAAAATATAAGCCAGAAACAGAGAATGTCTGGAGATTTCAAAAGTATAAACACGTGTTTACTCTTGTGCCATGTATGGCCCTGACTAATTTTGATGATGTTTGGTTTATACCCTTTAGGGGCAATCAGAAAGGATTTATTTGCTTTTATGTGATTAAAAAAAACCTTCAGAAAGCCTTTATTTATTGAAGTTTTCATTCCTTTTATTTTCATTATTGTTTAGTAGAGCAATCATGTCATTCACAATGGCTAGCAACCCTACAATCTATGAAATTTGTACAATGATATTATAATGTGTTGAAACTTAGAAAGAGATGAACTATTTTAAATCATCATTTTGTAGCAATTTGGCACATTTATAAAGATGTGCTGATGTTTCTGATGCTATAAATATTCAAGTGACAAATACTCCTTCAACATTAGAGGAAAAAAAGTAATAAATCAGAATAAGCTAACGGAGACTGTGACACAAAGACATGTGCAGACCTCATTAATGACATTTTGAAAAGAAAACTATATTTTTTCCAAATCCTTTTACTCTTTTTATTGATTTATTTATTCCTCTATTTTCTTTATTCCTTTCTCTTTAAAATCCCCCTAATATAGTTGTTTTAGAATAAAAGATAAGTTACTGTTTATAAAGTGTTGAGACCACCCTGGGGTCTGAGGTATGTTCTAGAGAGCACCACCCTCCAGAGAGCAATGAAAGGCCCAACTGCTGCCCCTCCTTTGCAAGGAAGACTCTGACCATAATACTTTAACATTAATATGCAGATCCAGAAGTTTTCCCATAATGAGAACATCTTTCATGTGTCTGAATAGATTTTGATTATAACTAAATAAATGAAAGCACAGATACATTGAAAAGGTGACCTTCGTCATAAAGTTTGAGGTTAATTGCATACAGTGCTTTCAGAGCAGGCAACAATTGAATAGAAAAAAATGCATTTGAATTACAAGATTAGCTGGACAGATAATTCTGATAATAGCAATATCTAATTTGCTTTAGAATGAAAATAATAATTTCAACACTTAAGTTCACAGAATCTTACTAAAACAACATGTCATTGGTTTGTGTATTTTCCCCAGGCTAAACATAATCCATATTATCGTTTGACTAAGAAAATCCTTTGTTAATTCATACTTTTTCTGAATATACAATCCATACAACATAATTATTAAAATGACTAAAAGTTTATGGATATGACACAGAAAACATTACTTATCTTTAATTATACCCTTGCTTCTATGGAATTACCATTTTTCAAGGATATCACTTTATTTTGTAGATGCAGTATAAATTTACATTCATAAAACTTCTAGGTATATATTTTGTTGGAATTTTAGATAATATATTCCATTTGAACATTATATTTGGAGTAAGGCATTTTCAAAATAGACTAAGTCCAAAAAAAAAAAGGTGGGGGCTAAGGAATTGTCATAAGAAAATGTTTCTAAAATGCTCTAGCAACAATATATTTGGGTCTTCCTAGCTGTCTATTACTACATTTCTTTTTATAGTTAATATGCATTTTAACATAAGTCTCTCTCTTCCCGGTATCATTTTAGTAATGTTATTATATCTGTTGGTTATGGTTTCCCCAATTAGTTTTTCATTCATTCTCTCCTGCTTCCCAATTTCCTGAATTTTATAAGAACAGAGTACAATAGTGTTACTATTTTCTTTCAGCCTACTATGTATGATTATGCTTGCTTGTTTTCATGGAACTGGACTCTGTTTTCCTTAGAAAGCATAGGAATATTTTTAACTCTCTCATAAGATAGAAGGCTCTTAGTACAGTGCAGAATAAAAGTGAGAAAGTGAGAATTTGCTGTTGGCACATAACAGGAACTCAGAAATTTAGGGAATGTTTCATTGTTGTGAAGAGACACCAGGATCATGGCAACTTTTACAAAATAAAACACAGTTGGCTTACAATTTCAGAGGTTTACTCCATTAATGTCATGACAGAGAACATGACATCATGCTGGCAAACATGGTGATGGAAAAGCAGCTGAGAACTTTGCATCTTGTTCCATGGGCAGCAAAGAGTGTGTAAGTCACAGTGGGAGTAGCCTGAGCATAAAAGAGATTTCAAATCCCACCTCCACAGTGTCAACTTCCTCCAACAAAGCCACTCCTACTCTAACAAGGTCACACTTCCTAATAATGCCACTCTGGTGGGCCAAGCATTCAGATGAGTATATGGTGGGTATTTCTGCTCAAGTCACCATGCTCCTCCTGGAATGACTGCCTTCATACAGCATATGGGTAGCAATAAGTTAAGGATACAACATGCTACCTACATGTATTTGTTGAAACAAACAGATACTAGGTTTTGGTTTCGGGACAAGATAGTAATTACTAACTTCATCCTTGGAACTAATACAATTCCTATTTCATCATCATAGTTGAAGATTTTATTCATAAGTATATCAACAGTTTGCTTATATCAACTCTGAAAATGAGTAAACACATCCAGTATAAAAATGGAAGAACAACATAGGCTGGCCTGCCTACCTAATTTTCCCAGATACTAGACCATCAATCAAGGAGTGTACCAGGAGGGATCCATGGCTCCAGATACATATATGGCAGAGGATGGCTTTGCCTGACAGCAATAGAAGGGGAGGCCCTTGGTCCAGTGAGGTTTGATGCCCCAGTAGAGGAGGATGCTGCAACAGGTACAGGAAAGTGTGGGTGGGTCAGGGAGGACCCTCATGCAGGCAAAGTGGGGTGCAGACGTGAGATGAGGGATTTCCGGAGGGGTAACTGGGAAGTGGGATATCATTTGATATATAAATGAATGGAATGAGTAATAAAATAAAAAAAAAATGAAAACTACCGATCCTGCTTTATTTCACGATTATGATCCAAAACCTATGACAAATCAAATGATTATAAAATAGAAAATTTTCAAAGGTTGTAAAAAATAATAATAAATCAGAAAAAATAAAAGAGAAAACAACTGTATATCCTGATAGTTAACAATTTATTGCAAACGTCTCCCTTTAGCAATTGATTATGATGTGTCAAGGCCCAGTCTTCATCTAGAATCCACATCCACAATATAACTCTTGCACCTAAGCTACAGGCAGTTATCACAAAGGAGAGAACAGAAAGATTGTAAAAGCCAGAGAAATCTGTTGTCAGACAGCATCTCTTAGCAATGATATGGAAGCAACACCCATAATACTGTAGCAATGCTGCTGACTAAACAAGATTAAAACAATACCATTAGACATGTTAACACAGAAAAGGGAAAAAATCTAGGAGCTCAACACCTAGGCAAAGTACTATAGGCACCTTATGGCTACATGGAGAGTGAAATTTGTTGTTTTCCAGTAATGAGCCACCTAATTATCCAATATCAAGTAAGTGATCAACTCCGAAATCACATCTATACAGGCAACACTGAGTGAACTCAGGGGGTTGCATACAGGAACCTGTGCACACACACATACAATTGTAATACTGGCCATAACAAATGGGCCATAAACTTAAGCGGGTATTATGAGTGAAGGGACTAGCAGAAGTCTGAGGGAGGAAAAGGAAAGGGAAAATGACAGTACTATATTTACTATTAAAGATTTGTGTGAATGTATGAAAATTTATGAATTGAATCTTCAATTGTTTAGGTGAAATGTTCAGATTATTTGTTGGCCTTAATGTTTCAATCCTATTGCAGTACTTTTATCACATGGTCAGCAGCAACATAGAACTTTTATTTCTATGAATATGCAATCCAATCTTCATTCCTTCCAATTAGGCAAGAACACAAGAGTCATAACAAGGAAACGTAAAAAAAACAAAAAAAAAAAACAAAAACAAAAACAAAAACAAAAAACAGAATCTCGTGCAAGAACATAGCTCCCATCTCCTCAGCTTACTCATCTTTATCTGAATCACAGATTATGTTCTGTGTACATTATATACTGCAAGGCACAGAAGCTGAAATGCCACTGAAAATGTTACCAATAGAAGCAGGGAAAGAGAAAGCAGCATATGTGCTTCCACTAAATCATCTGCTTTCAATAAATATTGAGGCAAATTCTTGTGTTATTTCTTCCCCATGACAAATACACTTAAGTAATTGGAAGTTTCCTTTTTGTGAAATTCTAATCTTCAATCATATTGAAATCAGGGAGTGAGGCTTTTCATATGGAAATTTCTATTCCTTAAGTACATCAGCCTAGAAGTCTAGCCATTACTACTACAGTCTTTGTAAAGAGGACCAGACCTTGCTGTTACATAATGTATAATGTATCAATTTAATAAGAGTTTTCATATTAGAAAATTTTATTTACCAAAAATATGGTGAGAGTTCATTTTAAAACAAGTGAACTATTTAAAAATTATGTAAGAGGGTCAATCTTAATATTTATAAAATAGATTTAAGTACTATGCTTATTGTAGAATATTAATATTAATTTTGTGCAACTTATGAATGGCTTCTTATGTATGACTGTATAATTTCTCCAGGGTGAATCTCTTGCCACATATGTCACAGCTTCACTCACTATTTTATAATAGTAACATATTAAGAATTAAAGGAACGGCCAGTCAATCTTTAAATAATTTTCTTACCTTTGCGTTTCACCTGCACTTTCAAAGGCAGGCACTCACAGTCATACTGCATGCAGTTTCAAATGCAATGTCTTTTAAAATTCATCAAGTCTAGTGAGCTGTAAATTTATTTAACCAGAAGAATTTTTTTCAAATAATTATGTGTATGGAACCTAGAATTAAAAAGCAGATGGAATATAAAGCAGCCATGTTTTACAAACATAGAAGTTCAGCCAAGACCCACACAGAGCCCTGAAATCCCTGAGCACTTAGTGGTAACTGTCTGGTTAATTTGCACAATCTTCTCAAAACCAAGAAAACTCTTTTTTAAAAAAGATCAAACTTTTAAAATCTTTCAGAAACTGGAGCAATAGCAACTTATTCTCTATAGTATATTTCTAAATAATGCTTCCTTGCTATTTTTCCTTTGCTTTTTAGTAAATATTTTATGAAATTTTTCCATATTTTTAAAATAATTGAACCATTGACCCACAACCATAAAAATATTTTCACTGCTACATCCTCACTGTAATTTTGCTGTATCTATGAATCATGATGTAAATATCTGTGATTTCCAATGGTCTTGGAGACTCCTATGAAAGTGTGGATTGACCTGACCACCAGGTTCAGAACAACTACTGTGCAGCAGAAACATCTCTAAGTCTATACAAACTTCTCAGGGGAATGAAATCTGCCATGCTTCTATACGGATCTCTGAGATGGGCACTATGCTTGTAACACAGATCAGCACTATCCATTGCTTGTGGACAAGCACTAAGGAGGTACCACACAGCAAAAGTAAAGAAAGTATGATTTTTGAAAAAAGTAATCCATTTGTAGAGAAATAATGAAACTCAGAACTGTGGAATAATTCAATAATATCTTAGTAAGGAAAATTCAAATAATGGAAATATGCATATATTCTTTTAATGAACTTTTAAAGAATATACTTATTTATTCACTTTATTTTTAAAACATTTATTTATTTATTTGTTTGTTTGTTTGTTTGTCTGTTTTACACTCCAGATTTTATTTCCCTCCTGGTCCACCCTCTCACTGTTTCACATCCCATACCTCCTCCCTGCCCCTTTCTCCATGAGGATGCCCCTACCATCCACTCCAGCCCACACTAACAGAAACTAAACTCTCTGGGGCCTTCAGTCTCTTGAGGGTTAGATGCATCATCTCTGACTGAACCCAGACCTGGCAGTCCTCTGCAACATATGTCTTGGGGACCTCATATCAGCTGGTGTATGCTGCCTGGTTGGTGGTTCAGTGTCTGAGAGATCTCTGTGGTCCATGCTAATTGATACTGCTGGTCCTCCTGCAGGGTCGCCTTGCTCCTCAGCTTGTTCCAGCTTTCCCCTAATTCAACCACAGGGGTCAGAAGATTCTGTCCATTGGTTGGATGCAAATATCAGCATCTGACTGTTTCAGCTGCTTGTTGGGTCTTTTGGAGGGCAGTCATGATAGGTCCCTTTGTGTGAGCGCTCCATAGCCTCGGTAATAGTTTCAGGCCTTGAGGTCTGCCCTTGAGCTGGATCCCAAATTAGGCCTGTCTCTAGACCTTCTTTTCTTCAGGCTCCTCTCCATTTTCATCCCTGCAGTTCTTTCATAATTGACAGGAACAGTTATGGGTCAGAGTTTTGACTGTGGGATGGCACCCCACTCACTTGATGTCTTGTCCTTCTGCTGGAGGTGGGCTCTACAAGTTCCGAGCTTCCCCACATTCAAGGTCTTTGGCATGTTCTGGAGACTGTCACACTCCACCACAGATCTCCCTTCTCTTCCTTGCTTTCCCTATGTATAATCTCCCCCACTATATTAGTCCCCCCATGCCCTCTTCCACATTGTTCCCTCCTTCCACTGACCTCCAATATTTAACTTCTGAGAAACATCCTTTTTGGCTTCATTGGGTCTGTTGATTATAGTATGGTTAGCTGGTACTTTATGGCTAATATTCACTTAGAAGCAACTGCATATGATGCATGTTCTTTTGGGTCTGGGTTACCTCACTTAGTAAGGCATGGTATGTTCTAGCTACATCCATTTGCCTATGAAATTCATGATATTCTTGTTTTTAATGGCTGAGAAATATTCCATCGTGTAAATGAACCACATTTTTTTAGTTGAGGGACATCTAGGTTGTTTCTGGCTATTAAAAAATAAAGTTGCTTTGAACATACTTGAGCAAGTGCCCATTGCAATGGTGGGGCATCTTTTGGGTATATGCCCAGGAATGGTATAAGTAAGTCTTGAGGTCCCAGTCTTCTAAGAAACTGACAAATTGATTTCCAGAGTGGTTGGACAAGTTCCTACTCTCACTCATAGTGGACAAGTGTTCCCCTTGCTCCACCAGCTTGCTAGCTTATGTCGTAATTTGAGTTCTGATCTTAGCCATTCTGATGGGTGTAAGGAGAGTCACACAGTCGTTTTGATTACCATTTCCTTGATGATGACTAAGGATGTTGAACATTTCTTTAGGTGAATCTCTGCCCTTTGATATTCCTCTATTGAGAATTATCTGTATAGATATGTATCCAATTTTTTAATTGAGTCATTTGGATTGTTGATGTCTAACTTCTTAATATCTTTATATATATAGTCTTGTCATACAGGTCTTTCACTTCCTTGTTTAGAGTTACACCATGATATTTTAAATTATCTGTGGTTATTACCAAGGATGTTATTTCCCTAATTTTCTTCTCTGCCCTGTTAACATGTATATAAAGGAGGTCTACTATATTTTTAGTTAATTTTGTATCTAGCCACTTTGCGATAGTTGTTTATCAGTCGTAGGAGTTGCCTGGTATAATTTTAGGGGTCAATTATGTACACTATCATATCATCTGTGGATAGCAATATTTTGCCTTCTTTCTTTCCAGTATTTATCCACTTCATCTCCTTAAGTTGTCTTATTACTATAGCTAGAACTTCAAATACTATATAGAAGAGATAGGTAGAGAGTTCCCCAATTTTAGAGGAACTGTTTTAAGTTTCCCTCTTTTTAGTTTGATGTTGGGTATTGAATTACTGTACATCACCATTATTGTGTTTAGGTATGCACATTGTATTTCTGCTTTCTCTAAGACTTTTTATTATTACTCTTTATTCTTTTTTTTTTAGTCTAGTCATTATCCCCCTCCCAGTCTGCACTCTGACTGTGCTTCATCCCAGACCTCCTACGCTGTCTCAAAGAGGATGACCCCACCTCACCCCTACACCGACCCCACTAAATCTCCCCATTCCCTGGAACCTCAAATTTTTCACATAAATGTATGGAGCTAGAAAATATCCCAAGTGAGGAAACTCAAACCCAAAAGACCATGCATGCCAGGAGCCTAGCATGGCTGCTCTCAGAGAGGCCCAACAAGGAGCTGAGAGAGTCAGATGCAGATACTTTACCCAACCAGTGGACTGAAGCTGGTGACACCTGTGTTTGAATTAGGAAAAACCTGGAAGAAGCTGAGGAGGAGGGCAGCCCCATGGGAAGACCAGCAGTCTCAACTAACCTGGTCAGCTAATATCTCGCAAAGACTTTTAACATGAAGGAATGTTGGATTTCATCAAATCCTTTTTCACTTTTGACTTTTAGTTAGATGATCGTGTGTGTGTGTGTGTGTGTGTGTGTGTGTGTTTGTGTGTTTGTGTGTGTGTGTTTAATTTTCTTTCAGTTTGTTTATATGGTGGATTATGTTGATACATTTTTGTATATTGAAGCTTCCCTTCGTCCCTTGGATGAAGCCTACTTGATCAGGATGGGTGATGTCTTTGATGAATTCAGTTTGCAAGTATTTTATTGAATATTTTTGCATCAAGACTCATAAGGGACATATTGATTTCTTCCATTATATCTTCTATACATGAGAGTCTATCTCCTGCACTATGTTGATAATGTATAAGTCTATAGTTCCTATTCTCTTTTCTATGTTTTCATTCTACAGGATTGTTTCAGTTTGTGTTTTCTGTATTACTTCTATTTTCAGGTCTTGCACAGTTTTATCTCTATTCTTCACTTGTCTGATTTTATTTTTCTCTAATTATTTATGTTTATTTGCTTCCTCTTTTAATGCCTTTACTTGTTTGAATGTACTTACCTATATTTCCATAAGGGATTTATTCATGTCTTCTTTAAAGGCCTCTTCTCTTTTAAGATTGTATTTAACATTCTCTTCTGTGCCCTTTGTCCTGTTGATGGTGTTCTTATGCAGTCCATTAGGCATCTCATTTTTCCCTGGTTTTGGTTGGCTGATTCTATGGCAGTGGAACTTCTCAGGAAGGTGGAAAGAGCTATTGGCCAGGCAATGGAGTTCAGCATGCAGGACTCTGCTAGCTGTGCCTCAGGGCGATCTCCATGTGCAGGCTATGTCCCTGTCTGACCCAAATGGCATGGTCGGCAGGTCCTACTGTGGTGTATTGGTCCGGAAGTGTTACAAGGTTGTTAATTTTGGGGGTCCCTGAAGGTTTCCGTGGATAAGCATGATGATCCTCGGGTCCCACAAGACCTTTTAAATGGAAGACAGCACCCAGAGCTAGACAATTGGGTATAGGGGACCATGTGAAACTCACCTTTGTAGGCTGGCCCAGGTAGATCAACAAGGATGACAGGCAGATCCTTCTAGGATGGGATTGGTCAGGCAGGGTTCTAAGCAGTTTAGTTTTGGGGCCCCTAAATGTTTCCATGGTGTACAGAATGCTCTTGTGGTCCCACAACACTTCTTTGGACCAAATTGAAATCACAGAGCTAGACCCATGTACTAATTCTTAAAATCAATGCCATTGATCAAAGGTTAATTTTTTTTTGTTGTTCAGAAATATACTAATGTGTTAGAATTACTTAAGGCTGTACTATTCCAAGTTTTAGTTCATTTAGGAATGTCCTTGTCAGTATTATATGTAAGCATTTTAAAGCAATCAATTTCATTCATTTATTTTTTTTTAATGTGGATTTGTTTTAATACAACGATCATCTGAGGGTAGGTTCTTCCTCCTGGTTCTTAACATCATTTTCCAATAGTTATTTCACTGAAGTTGTTATTTTCTCAACAAACTATAAAAAAATTCATGCTTACTTATTTACTCCTCTTAATAGCCCAAAATCATTCAAAGTTCTAGTAGCAAATGTGAAAAATAATTTGACATTTTTGTGATATCCTACAAGTTATGGGACTTTTAAAAGGCCTTATAGTTAAGATGGGTTTGGAAGCAAAAGCTAAGCATTTCCAGTGGAATGCAAACTAAAGCCAAACATAAATTTTGTTTTAAAATACTTTTGTTTAATATTGGCAAGAACATTCCAAAATGAACTGTCATTTAATATAAGTGTATTCATCAGCTATTTTGATTATTGCTATTGTAAATAAACTACAATTTTGTGGATTATAAAATTTGTATTATGTGTGCACTGTGTTCATACTTTGTTAAAAAGGGGGACTACATGAAATAGATATTGTGTACCATGAGCAAACAGGGAATTATATGGCTGCTTATAAATTTAGTTAGGTTCTTGAATTTGCATTTTATTGGTCAAAGTATGATATCAGGACAATCCTAAAGACTATGGATTAGAAAGTGTACATATTCCTGTCATAACACATGGCACATGAAAAAAATAATATGAAAATATGTATTCTCACTTGAACATACCAAAAATTATGAGAATTACACACATATATCACATACAAACACACATAGCACCTGCACACATGTATAATAAAGGAGATAATACACATGGCAATGAGTAGCATGCAGCTATGAAAAAAGCACTTTAATAATCAGTAAATAATTGTGATAGTAATAATATTTCCCTCTAAATGTGAGAGTACAAATAAAGGACATTTTATAAAGAAACATCTATTGATTCAGAACAATAACCTTATATTTGTTCAACTTCTTGTCTTGTGAATATTGTCCTGGAACTTAATTATAAACAAAATAGGATAAACAAAATAGGATACCAATAGTCATATATGAAGATTCAGGATAGTTAGACATGTGTTAGGATATTGTACGTGATATTCATACCTTAATTAACTAAATTATATCAATGTGATTTTCCAAATATTAAATTTAGAGTTGTATAATGCTCATTAATATGTAAAAATTACATACTGTGGCTATGGGTATGTTTCTGTGTTGGTTGTAGTAACAGTGCTTTCAAATTTCATTAATTTTTAGCTATGTTTAAGTGCTTCCTGAATTCTGATAGGTAATATACCAAACATACAGGCATTTTAATAATAATTGAAATAGAAAAATAATGTTACAAGGTTAGTAAATCAGTAAGTACTTGAACAAATAAAGACATTAACGAATTAAAGAAAATACAGTGCAGCTATGTTGAAAATCTTCTGAATTTTATTTATTTATTTATTTACTGTACTAATTATGAAATTAAATACAATTGAGAGAGCTAGTAGGGGAACTATATGCCCCCTCCCATATTTGCTCATCCCATTTCTTCAACATCTTGCCTCTGAGAGGATGTTCCTTCCCAACCCTTTCCTGGGGCCTCAAGTCACTTGAGGATTAAGCTCATCTTCTCCCATGGAGTCCAGGCCAGGCAGAGCTTTATTATATTGGTGCCAGGGATAAAATCTACCTTTTTATGTTCCTGGTTGGTGGCTCAGTCTCTGGGAGCTCCCTGGGGTCAGGGTTAGTTGTCATTGCTAGTCTTACTATGGGGCTGCCCTTCCCTTCAGCTTCTTCTACCTTCTCCTAATTCAAACACAGGGGTTCCTGACTTCACTCCAATGGTTGAGTGTAAGTTTCTGCTTCTGTTTCAGTTAAGTGCTGGTAGGGATTCTCAGAAAGCAGCCATGCCAGACCGTCATCTGTAAACCCATCATAGCATCAGAAGTAGCAGGCCTTGGTGCCCCCCATGAGATGGATTCCAAGTTCTGCTTGTCATTGGATCCCTTTCCTTCAGTTTCTTCTTCATTTGTTTCCCTGCAGTTCTTTTAGACAAGAATAATTCTGGTTCCTGCTTTCAGAAATTTTGACTGTAGGTTAGGAACTCCGTCCTTCAACTTGGGGCCCTGCGTTTATCTACTGGAGGAAGACTCTTCGAATTCCTTCTCCCAAATGTTGTGCGTTTTGGCTAAGGTCACCCCCTTTTAATCCCAAGAGTCTCTCACCTGCCAAGTCTCTGGTATTTTCTAGAGCATCCCAGCACCCACCATTACCCCCACACCCCTGCCACAGGCTGCTTATATCCCCGCCTTTTGGGCTTCTCTCTTGGTCCCCTTCCTCCCCAACCCATACTTGATCCTGTTTCTCTTCTCCTCTCCCCTTCTCCTCTCCAACCTAGATCCTCCCTCCCTCTGCCTCCTGTGATTTTTTTTTTCTTCCCTCTTCTAAGTGGCATCCACACTTGGGCCTTTCTAATTGTTACATTTCTTAAGTCCTGTGGATTGAATCCTAGCCACTCTGAGCTGTGAACAAAGTGGGACCCCCCCAATGGCAGTTTGGTCAACCCCAAAGCCGAAGTGAGAAGGGGCGGGGGAGAAGGGGCTGGGTGGTTCCGACATGAGTGAGAGTCCTTGGTCCTGTCTGGAGTCTGGAAAATCTGAGAGGCATTCCCCTGGGAGATTAGATACAGCTCTTTAGGTCAAGGTCTATTCCGTTGCTCTAGCAATGTGGGTCTCGATGAACATAGGTGGCCCATGGCTTTAGAGCTTTAATGTAGAAAACACACACAGAGAGAGAAAAGGTAGAGAAGTAAAAGTCAGTTATGGCCATGTGGAGAGAGGAGAAGGGAGGGGGAATAGAGGGAGCAAGAGGGCTAGAGAGAAAGCAAAAGAAGCAACAGAGAGATGAGGGATAAAGCAGCCTCTATTCTACTAGGCTGGGACACCTTGCTGTTACCAGGTAACTGTGGGGAGGGGCATTCCTAGCTATTGCCAGGTAACTATGGGTGTGGAGTCCAGCCAGCCTACGTGTGGTCACAGAATGATGGAGTTAAGGGCTTAGCTCACTGTTCCATCCCTTGTAGAATTTTCTACTGGGTCTCCGGAGTAAGCCTTGCTCGACCAGAAAAAAAGGCTGCCTTTCATGGTTCCACACTTTCCCTGCTGTTGTGCAGTCTTAAGTCGAATCAGAGAGCTAGATGTTACCACCAAGCTCTGAGTGCCATTACTGTACCCTTAAGGTTATCATGCTACACTTATCAATGTGTGGTCCATAGGTATCATAGTTAAGTAGAAAGGTAGATTCCTGCCCTTCTTTGAAAGCTTGTGTTATGCTGTCTGGAAAGCTTGCATTGTACTGTCTGGTACAATGAAAGCCAGTCTTCAGGAAGGAGGCATTCAAATCAGTTTTTGCTCAAAGGTTCTTGGCTCAAAGGCTTATGGGTCCTGTGTCTGAAGTTTATGGACTCTTCATCAATATAGCCTTACATGCTACTTTTGGAGAATAAGCAATGGCAATAGCAATAGTCTGTGATGTTCTGGTAGGAAACTTAGGAATTCTTACAGTGAGAGAAATACTCTACCCAGGAAGGGCCATCAACTTGTTATTAAATAGTAAATGTTCCGTGATGAAAGCACACACACACATACATACATACATACATACATACATACACACATACATATACATACATACATACACACACATATATTAGACATTCTGAGAAAGTTGTATTTTTATATTATGAATATATATATGTGTGTGTGTCTGTGTGTGTGTGTGTGTGTGTGTGTGTGTAATAACTAATGAAAAAGGCGATAGACATAAAATAGCAGACAGGATTATAAAGGGGAGTATGGAGAGAGTAGAGTGAAAGGGGAAAATATGTAATAATATTACAACTTCAAAGAAAGAAACCGACAAAGAGCAAGGAGGTAAAGACTAACTTGTGTTATTATGATAGTTTTCATAT
>NC_034611.1:36406330-36418771 GCF_900095145.1 Mus pahari | reverse complement strand
AGAGAGAGAGAGAGAGAGAGAGAGAGAGAGAGAGAGAGAGAGAGAGAGAGAGAGAGAGAGAGACGTGGGGTGGTTGGCTAAAGAGAAACAAACAAAAATCTCTATCAAAAGCTGAGAAAAAATGGACATTTGGCAGAAATAGAATGTACTTTAATTAATAAAGTATTTTAATGTAGTTTATACAGTTAAGATGTAAGGATTCATTAGACAGCCTTTATAAAAACCCACCATTTGGTTGATTTGATGCCTCATAATTCTTAGTAGATTTATTTTGAAACAAGTTTTAGAGAACTTCACTCATAGTGTTTCACTGATGAGAACCTGAGGTGAAGCAGATCATCATGGTAAGGCTATGGTAATCAGGAAAGAACATGAGAGGCAGACTCTGGAGTCACAATATTTCTTTCAATGACTTTCCCACAAAGACCTACATCTTGTAACACAAACACACACACACACATACACATACACACAACTTCCAGCATTTTCTTTCATTTCTGAGTATCCCACTATGATACAGAGCAAGCCCAACAACAGGTACCCTGCAGTATACCCACTCTCAGAGTGTGACAAGGTATAAGAAGCCTTCCTATAAGTAACTATCATACATATAATAAGTAACAATTATGCACATAAAACAATGACTACATAGTAAGTAATCATTCAGGAAATGATAATTCTGTTCTCTCTTCAGTTTACCCATTTCTCAAGAACTTCTTTTACCAAATTTTCTCACAATTTTATTAATCTTTGAAGAATTCAATAGTAACATATTCTTCTAGCCTTGTACTTGTATGGCCCAAAATGTCTTAGTGCTGCTTGAAGCTATAAAACCTTTAAAACTGGGAGATAGAGAGATGATTCAGTAGTTAAAAGTATTGTCTGCTTTCCCAGAGGACCCTGCTTTGATTCCCAGTACTCCACTTCCAGAGGAAATGATGTCCTCTTTTGATCTGCAGGCACACACGTATTACACAGAAATAACTACAAGCAAAATAATTGTACACATAAGACACTATTTTTAATTTGTTTTAATTCCTGAAATAAAAATCTAGCAAATATAGACACCTCACCACTGAGTACATATTTTTTCTTTAATTTCAAGATAGCCAGGCTTTAACATTCAATATAAGCACTGATATACATGTAATAGCTCTAAGTTTCGAGACTTTGTAAATCCATATGGATTGCACATTAAATCTTATCCCTATTCATTTCCTTTTTTAACTACTCTGAATAGTATTTTGATGAATTTATACTTATAGGAAATATATTATGACTCTCCTAGGCACCTATTCTTTCATGTACTCCTCCCACTCTTCATGATGCCCACTCCTTCCCTGAATCCCCCTCTCACTTTCTTGTCCCTTTGTTTGTCCTGTAACTCACTTGGTTTGATCAGGGCTCTCTAAGTGACCATGGGCTTCACCCTACCCACTGCAGTGGAGCCTGGTGGACTAAGCAGTGACTGCACAGCTAGAACCAGTGACAGTTTCTTCCCCGGAATCCATCTGAAGTATGGCATGGTGTTTGAATGTTGTTCTAATTCATGCAGGCCTTGAAATAATCTTCTGTGCATGCAGCTACAGGGGCTATGAGATGATAATTGCTATGACTATGTCAGGCCAAAAAGATAATAGGACACGTTTCTTCTTAGTTTCCAGCTCTTAAAATCTTTCCTTCCTATCTAGGCTGTGTTCTCAGAGCCCTAAAGGAGGTGGTTTAAATGTGTTAATAGGGCTGACAACACAACTATCATTTATTCTAAGCACGTTTATAAGCCATGATTCTTTGTATTTTCTACAGCTCACTGCCAAAAGATGCTTCTCTGATTAAAGCTAAGTGTCGCCATTGCCTGTCAGTACAAACATAAACACTTGAAAAGCAGTTTGGGACCATATAATTTTAGCTAAATGGTGATACTAAGAACCAGCTATATCCTCAGACCTCCAGCCATAGACTTTTTTTTACTGTGTTTACAGAACCAATGACTTCAATAATGGAATATTATTCAGTGGTTAAGAAAAACGAGATCATAAAATCTACAGGTGAATGGATGAAATCTAAAACTACCATCCTGGGTGAGGTAAAACAGACACAGAAATGTACTGCATCTTTTGACTTAATTGTAGATATTACCTTTATTTTTAGATATGCATTCTGTTTAGAATACCCACAGAGTTTAGGTAGCTAGTAAGAGAAGAGGCAGATGGGCACTTCAAGGCAAGGGAAAATAGAGTAGACTGTTCTCATTACATAAACGGAAGTTTAGTAGGAGACTTAAAGGGGCTGATGAATGAAGGTCAGCATAGAGGGAATAGCGGTGGGGGTAACATAACACCCAATGCCTTCTGAAAAGCCATAATTAAACCAGCTACCATAGAAGCTCCCTAAAGTAGGTATATACACAAAATTTACATTATGTTACATAATGAGGTGACAGTACCCAGCTAGACATCAAATGCTACCAAATAAAACCTTTGTACCATAAATGGACTACATCTTTGTAAAAATACCCTTTTTCTTTATATTTTATTATAATGTGCCCCTACCCACCATCCTCCCACCCAACATTTCCATATTTCTATACACCTCTTCCCATGGACCTTCAAATACCTGGCTTCTGTTTTGTTTGATTTTTTGTTGAATGCATACATGTACACACACACACACACACACACACGCACACACCTAAATAAAGCTTGTTAAATCTATAGAATGTTACATGTAGGCATGTTTCAGGATGGACCACTTGGCACTGGATAATTTGTGTACTCTTCTGTGAAGATACTTCCTTTCATGTTCCCATCTTTCTCTCATGCCTGTATTGTGTGTGTGTGTGTGTGTGTGTGTGTGTGTGTGTGTGTGTGTGTGTATACAGTTAAAGCCTGTTGAACTAGTCCCTCTCCAGTTTGATACCTCCATTGGTTTACATATTGTTCACCATTTGGACACTCATGTTGGTGAGACTTTATGAGTATAGTTTCTGACATTATTAAGAGAAACAATCTCACAGCAAATAGCCTGACCTTCTGGTTTTTAAACTCCTCTTTCTCCTTATCTTCCATAATATTCCCCTACCTTCATGTGCAAGAGTGTTTTATAGATGCATTAATTGGGACTAGGCTTCACAGCTCTGTTCTTTGGTTCTGACTTTCTGCTGTGGTCTCCATCTGTTGCAAAGAAACATTTTCTTGGTAAGAAGTGAAGACTATACTTTACTGTGCATATAAGGAGAAACGATAACATCTCTTTCAATCATATGGCCAAGGGCTACCATAGCCCAGCCCCCCCAAAAGTACATGGTATTTCAGATATTACTGTTTGCTTTTAAAAAGACACTGCAAAATCCCTGTTGCTGAAGACTGCACATGTTTATGGCATAGAGCATGAAAAAACAATAACTCATAAACAAAGCTTTATTCCTACTGGGTAGCATTCACAATGCTAGATAATTTACACATGCTATCAGAAGAGAAAAATAATTGTCACTACTACCCATTATACTGTGAGCTACAATAATAGTCTGACTGCAGGATATGACCACTAGTAAATTGCTGCCATGAATGTTTGTGGAATAATCAATTACTTTTTGCTTTGCTTTCAGGCCAGGTCTGTGAGATGGAACCCATACATGCTACGGTTAATGAGGCCAACACCCTGAAACTAGATAGGTCTTACACTCTGGGTGAAAATCATTATTTTGCATATTGCACATGCAATAAAATGATTCCTAATAACATATTGCTATACATATAGATCACCAAATCTTCCAGTGCTCATCAATAAATCTGATTAGTTTAGTATATAAGTAACAAAAAGAGCCACAATTGTAGAGCACATGGAGAGTAAGAAACATTGAGGTACCTACCATCCTTGAATGGGATGCTTTGATCACACCCCTCCCTCCCCTTCTCATCATAATGCTCATGAATCTATGTGGAAGAGGAGTCGAAATATTTTAAGAAGCAGACATAGTACACAAATTTAAAGAATCAACATTTTTCAGTCAAAACAGTGAAGCAACACATGTGAATTCACAGAGAATATGACAGAGCATACAATATCTGGGGAAAATCAAGTCAAGCCAAAAATAGGAGAATGGAGAAGGAGAAGTAAGCATAAATTCTTACCACGAGTTAAGAAGATATTTGCAAATTATATCTGGTGAAAGAGGGGAACTAAATTCTCTACAATGGAGGGAATTTTCTATAATCAAGGAACACTGGTTATAACCACTGCATGTGTCGGCAAACCTCACTCTCAAGAATGATTTGGTCAACATAGTCAGAAATGGTGAGATTTAGTGTTTTTCTTTTTTCTTTCTTTTCTTTTTTCTTTTTCATATTATATTTAAAAGAATTAAAAATCATGAAGTTGTAAGGCTAAGAAGTAAAGAAACTTTGATAAATTTGGGAGAAAGAAAATATGATAAACTATAATGTATAGAATTCTTAAATAATAAATAAAATAGAAAACAAAGTAATTTTGGATATGTTTTCATTCAACCAAATATTGATATATCCAATTTTATAAACAAATGGTTTCAGATACCTCATTAGTAAAATATTTTAATTTCTCTATGTCATTAAATTAGAGATCCTAGTTAAAAAAAGAAGGAAACTTTATAGTAAAACTGCATACAGTACACATATAATTAACAGATATTCTAAAAAATGTCTATTAAATGCTCATTTGATTTCACAGTCAAGGTAATTTTTCCATTTTATATATATTTTTTCCATTATATAATATATAATTATATATATATATATATATATATATATATATATATATATATAAATGCACACTGTACAAATAGACACTTCTTAAAAAACTAAAAAGAGGTCTTTTGCCCCTTGCTAATGTGTCTTTTCAATATTCTTTTGGAATTTTTCCTCTACTTTATCAAAGTTTCCTTTTTCTAGTAACCAGGGTTTATAATTTAAACAACTTGTAAGCAATCTAACTGTAATAATAAATATTTGTGCCCTCACTCCTTTTCTTAAAACGTGATGCACAAGCTCAACATAAGGTAAAAGTTTTCCTGGTTTGGCTACATTATTCTCACTCATCTCCTCCTTGAGCGTCCCTACTCTGTTATGTCTCAGGTGACTGCAGATTCCAGCTCAAGCCTCACTTGTCTACAGCTTTAAAAGTGGAAATAGCTAGAATTATGGAGTCTAAAAAATAGATCAGATTAAAGTCTCAGGCAATATTAAATTTATACTTTTACCATGAAAAGGAACCACATGATTTAAATGTATAAACCCAAGGACAAGACACATATGCCAAAACCATGTCTTCCCATAGAAGCAGGTTATCAAGTAACAATATGCAGATAAAATATGCATATATATTATTTTCTACATATAGATTATGTATATTATATCTGTATACACTTATCTAGTACACTTGGGAGGGGCACAAAATTACTTTCCAAGAACAATTCACTGTTTTTAGTAAACTGACATCATAAGACTTATCTTCCTTGCTTTCTTGGAGTTTTCTCACAAATGCTCAGAATATTCTTCTCATGATTTCATTATTAGACTGTATTCCAGAGAGAAAGAGTGAGAGAGACAGAAAGAGAGGGGAGAGAAAGAGAGAGAGAGAGAGAAAGACATTGTAGGAATTACTAATATTAAATAAAATATTTAAATGATGATATAATATAGCAAATTTGTAATTTCTTTACAAAATAAATGAAAAGAAAATGATACAAATAATACAGTATAATATTTTGGTAAAGATAAAGAGGAAAATAAAACTTTATAGGTTGTTGTTGAAAATATAACTTAGTTTAACCAGTTTGGATATCTGTTCAGAGGATTCTGAATAAATTAAAAAAAAAGAATTGGTATGTATTCTGGCTATACCATTTCTAGTTATAAACCAAAAAGATCAAAGTAAGCACCCTTAAGCTGATATCATATTTTTCTTCACTGTTATTACGTATTTGTGTATATAAGTATGCATGATATATAAACACAATTTGCTAAATTTCATTTAGTTGTCTGTGTTTATGTGGGTTCAGGGCTGAACAATATGTATTAGATAAGCAGCTACTGGACTCATCTCCTCTCAACAATCATCACTTCCCTGTTTTTGTGCCAGGGTGGAACCTCAGGAAATTTTTCTCCTATCTTCATTAACACATGTACTGATACCGACATTGTTCCAGTCTTCTGTATGCACACATTTATGAGACAGACATTTGAAAAATTGGCCATCTTCTTTAGAAATCATGGAGACACATATTAAAACTTCCTTTGGGCTCCTCCTTATGTCAGGAAGACTCTATAAAATCAACAAAACAACAAACAGTAAATGACAGAAAAGTTGTAGAGAAAGAGGAACCCTCATTCAGACCAGCTACTCTTGAAAACATAATAGATAATCCTCAAGAAACTAAAAATCAATCAGTTATATGATCACCAGCTGCACCACTATTTGACTCCAGAAAGAACTGACATACTACCTCGTGGGCGTTTTTCAGCAGTGTTTATTTATATTGATTTTACAATACTCTGTAAGTCAAAACAACCTAAATACCTTTCAACAAGTGGATGCAAAGTATAATGTGCTATAACAATAAACAATTGTATAATTAGTATAAATTATGAACAATAAAATACTGTTTAACTATATTGAAAAATGAAATTTTCAGGTAAACAGAAGTCTCTGGAAAGTATTATATTTAATGAGGTAATCTAGACCCAGTCAGACATGGTGTGTTGTCTCTCATCAGTAGTTTGTATCTCCAAAACTTCATATGTGAGTATACAACATGTGTACCTACAGAAATCAGGAAATGGATCCTAGATGGGGTGAGGATCTTGGAAGGTATCATATATCATAAGCAATAGGTGATGCGAAGTGGGAAATAGAAAATGAGGGGAAGATGAAATGAAGTCAATGCTGAAATAGAAGGATAGAAGAGAGACTTATAGTAACATTAAGGCTGATTGATAAAACCCTCAAGGTATTATGTCATTTTACATTTACCAAAAAGAATAGACAATACAAACATATAGGTGTTGTGTGTGTGTGTGTGTGTGTGTATGTGTATGTGTGTGTGTATGAGAGAGTATGAGAGAGAGAGAGAGAGAGAGAGAGAGAGAGAGAGAGAGAGAGAGAGAGAGAGAGAGAGAGAAGGACTTCCTGTACAATATTGTCTGTGTGGCTTAGAACTTGATATGTAGACCATACTGGCCTTGAACTCATAGAGACCACCTTCCTCTGTCTCGCAAGTGTTAAGATTAAAGTTTACCCTAATATTGCCTGCATAGTCACATGCCACTTGTACTCACAATTCTCTTCACTAGAAAAATGATGCCGAGAGAAGCAAATTAGGCTAGTAACTGGCTGTCTAATACAAAATAGTCAGCTCTGAAGCCATGTAAATCCAGAAAACTAAATGAGACTCAGTAGATCCAGCATGATTTATATAGCATGCATATGTACACTAACAAGTATGTAACAACAATAATTGCAAATAGGAGATCAGAGGAGAGGGTATGGAAGGAGTTAGATGGAGACGTTGGTTTTGGAGTGGTTGGAGGGAGGACAGGGAAGGGAGAAAATAACATGATCACATTTTAATTAAAATATAAAAATACTGTCATGAAATCATAAGGGAGGTGGAGTGAGGAGGGGTAGAGGATTAATGTAAACCAATGTGCATTATATAATCATGGAAATGCTACTTAAAAACAATACTTTACAATGAACATGGATTAATAAAAACACACTAGCTGTAAACTTCAATAGTCCACTGGGGTTATTTGTTCATTTCCATTGTTTTCTGTTCTCTCTCTTTTTTAAAAAATTAATTAATTTATTTATTATTATTTTCTTTATTTACATTTCAAATGTTATCCTGAAAGTTCCCTATACCCCCCTGCCCCTGCTCCCTTACCTACCCACTCCCACTACTTGGCCCTGGCCTTCCCCTGTGTTGGATCATATAAAGTTTAAAAGACCAAGAGGCCTCTCTTCCCAATTATGGCCAATTGGGCCATCTTCTGCTACATATGCAGCTAGAGACTCGAGCTTAGGGGGTACTGGTTGGCAATATCATGATGCCATGATTGCCATAGATATAAATTAGTGAGAACTACTATGTGTAGGATGGAAATCGTCCCAGGTCCTTGAATGTTTCAAATATTATATTTTGAAGAGATGTCCTGATTCTATTCACTGCTTAGATAGTATGAATATCTAATTAGTATGAATGCTTCCAAATATCCTGAAAGTCCAAATTTATGCTTCTCTCAAGAAAGTATAACAATGACTCAGACATAAAACACTGCTAAAATATTACTAATCATAAGGTAAAATGCAAATAAAGTCAACATGGCATTGCCATTTCTTTATACTTAGAATACCTAATTACAAAAATGGAAAAATAGCAAATAATGGTAGAATATGGAGAAAGAACTCTTATACATTGTGAAAATGCATAGTACTGTACACATAAAAAATACTGCCAATGACTCTAGATAAAGGTAAAGCATATGAAAATCATGTGACTAATTTAAAGTGATTGAATTTAGGTAACTTCAATAATAATGTGTTATGACCTACTTTAAATAATAGGGTCAGAGTAATGATAACAACAGTTAATTTACTACTCAGCATGTGAATTTTCTGGCCTAAGAATAAAGTCTTAAAAAGGAATGAATTGCTGGTTTATTCTATTATTTTAGGTCTATAAAGCTAAGTTCTGTCTACTTTTCTCTTCAAATCCAAAAAAAAGTGTTTTATGTAAAACTACAATATAGATTAACCATGATCTCCTAAACTTCATTTGTTTCTTCCTAAAAACAGAAAAATAAATAAAAGCTATAAAATTTCTGTAAACATTAATCATAACTGTCTAAAAATTCTGAAGTTTTAAGCAAGAGTATAATTCATTAATTTTAATAAACATAAGTAAAATATCTCTATGAATACATTATGAATTTCTACCCATTAAGATAATAATATGAGAGCATCAAGAATTAATACATGATGTTTCTTTTACTTTTTTAAATTAAATTGAACTTGACAATTTTATACATGTATGTAATACATTCTGATTTCTTTAAACTTTTTTATGTATTCTGTCTCCCACCCCTACAGTTTCCTTCCCTACATTCATGTGTGTGTGTGTGTGTGTGTGTGTGTGTGTGTGTATCACACTAATTTTTAAATAGGTGTATCTTTAATATGGAACTATTCATTTGGAATCAAGGAGCCTTGTTTTCTCATTAATCTAATACCTACATAAATGAAGACAATGATTGGCTCTGCCTTAGAATCCATTAATACTCAATAGTTCTGCTATGATGGATGAGGGACCATAGATTTGTGGCTGACAATTACAGATTCCTGACTGATTCTTTAAAGACCCACTATATAGTAAACATAGTTTTCTAGATCGCTTCACAAGCTGTGATAAAATATTAACCAAGAACAACTTGAAGAGAAAGAATTATTTGACTTGCTAGTTACAGTTCACCGTAGAGGGTGAAAAATGTAAAATTGGGAATAGGGACTTAAAGCAGAACCTTATAGATCCTGGAATAGTCCAGATTAATGAGTTTCTGCCAGTCTCATGCTCAACTTTCTTATATGGCCCAAGACCTGTTCCAAGTAGATCCAGTGAAGAGGGCTAGAACCCATCTCATTAATTAGCAGTCAGGAAATGCCACACAGATATACTCGTAAACTACTCCTCCATTACCTTCAGAAGGCTTAGACCTTCTATGGATATCAACACCCATGACATATCAGATTGCAATTAGACTAGGGCATTTTCAATTTGTGGCTGGACAAGGCAACACAATAGGTAGAAATAGGTCTCAGAGTAGACAAAAGAGTCAGGGACAGGCCCCACTCCCACTGTTAGGAGTCCCAAAGTAAGACAAAAGTATACAACCAAAACACAAGTGACAGCACATGCTGACAAAAATGTAGAACAGAGGGAACACTCCTCTACCACCCCTTCTTTTCAATCCATCTATTCTATATCTCTTTCTATCTCTACCATTGCCACTATTTTCTTTCACAAGTCTTCTACTATACCAAAGCCATTATTTCACTTCAAATAGCTTATAACTCCTTTACTCACTTCTGTAGGTCCTCCAAATTATGTGCAAAAGCAACAATTCAAAGCCAAGATTCACATCTGAGAGATCATATGATGCTTGTGTGTTTCTCAGTCTAGGTTAACTCATTTAATACTTATATATTTTTATCTAGTTCCATCATCTTGCCTGTATTAATGATTTTATTTTTTCTTTTCAGATTAATAGAATTTCATCATATATTTATGTAACACATTTTTATATGTGTTCATCATTTTATGGAAAGTTGGGAAAATTCCATTTATTGGGTATTGTGTTGAGCCATTGAACATAGTGTGTGTTCACTGAACATTGAAACATCAATGAACATAGACTACATGCTTTACAATGGGCCTCAAATCAATTGAACAACTCTCAAATATCAGTAGGAACATGTATTTATGCCTTTGTCTTTTATTCTATATGCAAGTATCTCTGTGATAGGATATAACTGATATATATATATATGGTAATTCTAATTATACCTTTGACCACCCCAGGATGATTTTCAAAGTCGATACACTAGTTTAACTTCCTCAATAATGTCTAAGTGTTTTCATTTCTTCATACGCATTCTAAAACTAATGTTCTTGATGATGGCCATTCTGAATATGGTGACTTTGAATATTAAAATTATTGAAGTATTTATTTTCCAAATGGCGAAGGATATCAACCTTTTTTATAATGTTTGTCTTGGCCAGTTGTACTAATTCTTTTAAGAAAACTCTGCTCAGTGTTTAGTCAATTTTAATTGAGTTTTTTATAATGATTTTTGTTATATATTTTAGATCCACATACTATGTCATTTCTGTAGCTGGAGAGTTCCAGCCATTTGTTTGGATTTCCTCTTCATTTAATTTTTAATTTGTTTGTTGTAAAATTACTTGTTAGACTCACAAGATCACGTTTGTTGGTTAATGATTCACTTCCTTATCTACTGAATTCTATTCAAAGCCACTTTATGCACGTATAAGTTGGTATACATCTTACATTTGCCACAGCAATTTCAAATTATTTTGAAATTGACACATTTGATCTATTTCAATTTGAGCTTTATGAAATTATAATGCAAGAGTATCTAGTGCCATTCCTTTGAAATTTTACAACCAAAACCCCAAGAATTATTTGTCATTGTTGACACTTGTTGCCATCCACAATAGTATCTGTGTTTTATGACTGTATATGGGATGGATCCCCAGGTGGGGCAGTTTCTGGATAGCCATTCCTTCAGTCTCTGTTCCACATTTTGTACCTGTATCTCTTCTCATGGGTATTTTGTTCACCCTTCTAAGAAGGACCCAAGTATCTTGGTCTTCCTTCTTCTTAAGCTTCATGTAGTCTGTGAATTGTATCTTGGGTATTCCCAACTTCTGGGCTAATATACACTTATCAGTGAGTGCATACCATGTATGTTCTTTTGTGATTGGGTTACCTCACTCAGGCTGATATATTCTAGTTCTATCCATTCCCCTAAGAATATCATGAATTCATTGTTTTTATAGCTGAGTAGTTCTCCATTGTGTAAACGTACCACATTTTCTGTATCCATTCCTCTGTTGAGGGACATCTGGGTTCTTTCAAGCTTCTGACTATTTTAAATAAGACTGCTATTAACACAGTAGAGCATGTGTTCTTATTACACTTTCCCACAAACATATGGGATATATCTCTATTTATTTATTCTTGCAACACCTAATATCCATAACTGCATTGATTTATGCCTGTGCCTTTGTTTTATTCCGCTGACCTAAAAAAAAAAAATCTGGTTTTGTGCTATAACTGTTTTGCTTTATTTTTTTAATATGGCTCTGTAGCATAATCTGAAATCTTATATGACAATTTATACTATTCTCTTTTGTAAGAACAACTTTAAATTGACCCATTCATTTTTGTTCCCAAATATATTTTAAGTTTTTTTTTTAAACTGACTCTTGAATGTGTTAAAGCTTTATTATAGAAATTTTTCATCTCTGTTGTTTGGTTTTTAATTTTATTTTATGGTTGTCATTGTGAATAGGATACGTTTTAAATTCTTTTCCAATAGGTTTTTATTTTGTTGTTTACTTATTTATAATTTTATTTACTTTATTTCGAGACCACATCCCCCCCTCCTCCCAGTTCTTCCCTCTCATCTCTGCTCCCCTCCAATCCTGTCATCCTCCCTTTGTCCTCAGATAATGGGAGGCCTCCCGTGGATATCTGCCCACCTTGCTATATCAGGTTGCATTAGAACTAGGTGCACCAAAAAAAAAAAAAAAAAATCAAATGAAGTGTAACAAAAGATATTAAGATTATTAATGGTGGGCTGGTGAGATGGCTCAGCGGGTAA
>NC_034611.1:36387865-36406294 GCF_900095145.1 Mus pahari | reverse complement strand
GCAACTTCTACTCATAGTTATATAACACAGCCCAGTTTGGGGACAGGGATCCACAGGCAGAGAACTGAGTCAGAGACAGGCCCTGATCCTAGTCTTAGAGGTCCTACATGAACATCAAGCTGCAAAACTGCTACAGATATGCTGAGGGCCTACATCCATCCCAGGATTAGCAACTGAAAGGTAATTCAGTCTCTGTGGGTCACTATAGGACCTAGTTAGTTGTCCTTTGTGTGTCTTGTCATGATGTCCTTGACTTCTCTGGTTCCTTCAATCTTCCTCCACTTCCATGGGATTCCCCAAGCTTTGCCTAATGATTAGTAGTAGGTTTCTGTTTCCATCAGTTGTTGTGCAAAGCCTCTCAGATGATAGTTATGCAGGAACCTGTCTGCAAATATAGTAGAATATCAGTAATAGTGTCAAGGGTGGGTCTCAAGCTGAACCAGTCATTTGTTAGTCATTTCCTCAATTTCTGCTCCATCTTTACTCCTGCACATCTTATAGGCAGGGCAAATTGTGGGTCTAAGGCTTTGTGGTTGGGATAGGGACCCTGTCCTTGCATTTCAAGGCTTTACTGGATATAGGAGATAGCCGTTTTAGGTACCATATCCCCAAATAATTTTAGAAATGAGTAACATTCTATTATGCAGAGGTGTTTTATTTATTCATTCTCGTAATGACATCTACATTGTTTCCAGTTTGGGGCTATTACAAATAAAGCTGATACGATCACAATTGATCAAGTGTCCTTGTGTTATTGGAGGATCGCTCTTTGAGATAAGTCTAGGAATGGAATTGCTGGGTCTTGAGGTAGAACTCCTCCAGGTTTGTTTTGTTTGGTTAGTTTTTAGAAACCACCAAATTAATATTCAAAGTGGTTGTACAAGTTTTTACTCCCACCAGCAATTGAGGTATGATCCCATTGCTTCATATTCTTAATCACATGGGCTGTTGTTTAAGTTTTTTATATTGGCCACTCTGTCATGTATACAATGGATCTCAGAGTCATTGTGATTTGCATTTCCCTGGTGACTAAAGATGTTGAATATCCCAGCCATTAGAACTTCTCAGCCATTAGATATTTTTGTGTTGAGAATTATCTATTTAGATATGAGACCCTTTAAAAAAAAGTAGTTCATTTGGATATCTAGTTTCTAGAGTTATTTTTAATATGTTGGATATCAGCACTCTAACAGATATAGAGTTGGTAGTGACCTTTCCCCATTCTATAGGCTTCCTCTTTGTATTTTTGACAGTATTCTTTGCATTAAATGAGCTTTTCAATTTTATGACTGCCCATTTATTAATCGTTGATTTTAGTGCCTAAGCCAATGATTCATGATGTTGTCTATTCTCTATTCATGATGTTGTCTCCTGGGCCTATACACTCATAGTTACTCTACATTTTCTCTTGTGTCTGATTTACTGTATTTAGTTTAATGTTGACATCTTTGATCCATGTAAACTCCATCTTTTTGAGGGGTTATACCTATGGCTCTATTTGCATTCTTTTGTATGCATGCAGATATAAAGTTAATCATACACCAATTATTGAAAATGTTTTCTTTATTTCATTGTACAGTTTTGGCTTCTTTCTCAAAATTCAAGTGTGGAGCTGGGCAGTGGTGGTACATGCCTTTATTCCCATCACTTGAGAGGCAGAGAAAGGCAGATTTCTGAGTTCAAGGCCAGCCTAATCTACAGAGTGAGTTCCAGGACAGCCAGAGAAATACAGAGAAACCCTGCCTCAAAAATAAAAAAAAATAAAAAAAATCAAGTGTGCAGAGCTATGGGGGTTTACTTCTGGGTCTTCAACATAATTCTTTTGATCAACTTGTCTCTTCTTATGCTAATACCATACAGTTTTTATTACTATTACTCTGTAGTGCCACTTGAAATCAGGGGTGGTGATACTTCCAAAAGTTCTATCTGGAGTTTTTTGTTTTTCCATATGAACTTGAGTACTGTTCCTTCAAGGTTTTTGTGTTGAAATTTTGATTGGGTGCAGTTTTCACTATATTTTTATTTATAGGAAATGCCTCTGGGTTTTAGTTATTTATTTTGCTTTTGTTTTATATCATATTCCTTACAGTGCTTATTACCTGAAAGGGTTTCTTTTGGTCTGTTGCATATTTTATGTATATAATTACATCATCTACAAATAGGGACATTTCACATTTTTACCTCTTACATTTTCTTCTATTGTCTTATTGCTCCAGCTATGACTTCAAATGCTATCTTAAAGACAACAAAATTGAAGCAAAACAAAAAGTACCCAAGTACAAATAGCTCAGAAGTTATAGATTTACCAAAAGACCTACTATATTTTTTTCCAGAAAAGAACTAATACCATCCCTATTCCAGTATTCCATATAATATAAAAATAAAAATATATAGCTTCTTTTTATGAAGCCAATATAACCTGGATAGAAAAGCTGGATAAAGATAAAAGAATGAATTAAAGAACGATCTCCCTGATAGATATAGATGATCACAACATTTGAAAATAAAATTCAAGATCCCATAAAATGGCCATTAGTCTTGATTAAGTAAAAAGAAAAAATTGGATGTAATAGAGTATTCATTTTTTGAGTTTCTAATATAATTATATCATTTTCTCTCTCCATTTTGCCCTCCAAGTGCTTTAAGTTACTTTTCCCTGATTTCTAGCATCATTTCTATAAGTATGTTATGTGTATGCATATAGATAGATAGATATAGATATAGATATAGATATAGATATAGATATAGATATAGATATAGATATAGATATAGATATATAATTTTAGTCTATATAATGTGACTTGGATGTATCATTTCAGTAGTGAAATTGGATGCACTAAAGTGATGCAAAAACAAAACAAATGAAGAAAGTCATAGAGATTCTAGGCATTCAGAGATCATGCCTCAAAACAGTTTGTGTGACAAACAATTGCTTTACTAAATAGAGAAAAATCACTTGGGTCATTTGGATACCAATCTTCACAGGATTACTCTACAAAACAAGAAGTTGGGGAGACCATCCTATATGTGAAAGATTAGAGAAGTTTCATACTTTCTAAGTCTGGAAGGATATAAGAAGTTTATCACTTCTTTTTGGTTAAATCTTCTAAAGTTGCTTCTTCTAGACCTCTAGAATGGACAGTGCATTGTTTTATGGTGATCCTAAGGTACAGAAGCATTATAGAACTAGATAATCCTACTATAACTGAGTATATTTTTATCAACCTGCCTATGTCTCATTCCCCTTACTTTTAATACTATGTCAAAGATAAGATCTTATTTCGTTGCTAAACTCCATTTAAGATTAGTAAGGAAGGCTATAGCATATTTGGTGATAATTTTGAAATTTGAGCTCTAACATTATATTCTAACAACAACAAAAAATTGATTGTAGAAGTGTTTGTTTAAAGTCCAAACTATGGGAAAGAGTTCAAATAGTGAAATAATGCATATAGCTAATAATTATTTTATTTATACATATCAACCATGACTAAAAGCAATCTGTAAACTTTGAGTAGGAAAACATTCAAAGATTTGCATTTTTTGGCACATCCTAATAAATTTAGAATTAAAACATCAAAAATAAAGTAAAAGTTTTAAAAATTATCTTTAAGAAACAATATTAAATTGATTACTGACTTTCCAACAGTACATTATAAAAAACAAATTATGATGTGTTTTTCATAATAGGTTGGAGGAAATGAGAACCAAATTCATTCTTCTTTAGATTCCCCTGCTTACTTAATAATTCTTTGAAGTGAAGGAATCTTAGGAACATTTTCACACCCATACAGTCTTCAAGTTAAAATAAAAAGAAAAACAAAAAACAAAATAATGGAAGTCACAAAAGTCAAAGGAAAGAACTGAACAACATACCGATGAATGTGGCATCAATTAAACAAGTTCAATCTTTAAAATAACAATAGTAGAATGTGTGTACATAATTCAGTGAAAAAAAAACATTTGCCTACTGTGCTCAAGGCCTTGATCTTGAAATCCAGCACACACACACACACACACACACACACACACACACACACACACACAACTAAAAAAATAACAATGATATTATTGTGAGTTTACTGTTTATGCAATATATGAAGTAAGTATAAACCTACTACATAATTAAATGCCTGTGAAGTACTTATTGTAAGAAAGTATTTAAAGAACTAATTTAGTGTAGATTGTAATAAGTCAAGGATGCATACTGTAATCTCCAGGGCAACCATTAAAAGAATAACACAAATGAGAGTCAAACAGCTGGTAGTGGAAATAAACAGAATAATTATTCATCCTTGATAGCTTTTCAATTTACAGAGGTGAGCGATGGAATACTTCATTGATTTAATGAGTAATACATAAAATATAGTTTATTTTCCCTAATAATGAAACTATAACTTGAGTAAAATTGTGCATAAAATTTTAAACTGTGGCTATTTAAAACTTTTAGATAAATTGATTTGAAATACTTTAGTTTACCTTGCAGCAAAGTTAGAATTAGTAATTACAAATATTTTTATAGTTAAATCACACATTAAATTTATTGCATTGTATATATATATATATATATATATATATATATATATATATGCTTCAAAAATATCTAGAAAACCATGACTCTAATTATATACCTTTCAATATAGAAATTAATTATGATATTTTTTAAATATTATCTATAGTTTTTAGAGAACTTAAGTTGCAATTGAATAAAAAGAAAATGAGAAATTTATGCTATCCATCAAGATGGGGAAATCAGTAAATCATTAATTACAAGAGACTTATTTTATTCCCACACTTACTAACAATGAAAATTCATCATAAAATATATAGTAATAACTTTTAAATATTACAAAATGTTAACACAAAATAGGAAATCGACTCATTAATATCCAAAGTTTATTATCATAACCCAAATTCTAATTAATATTTTTACATTAGCCAAAAACTTCCTGAAAGAATACTTGTTTCAATTTTGCTGTGGTTACATATATCCACAATTACAGAATTTAGGAAGGAAAGGCAGAGGTTACCCTGCAACTTAAAGGCTATCCTGATATGCATAATGATTTTTAGACTACATAGTATGCATTTTTTCATCATTTTAAAAATAACTGCAAGGTAAATGACAAACATGCTATGTCCAGGTGGAATATGGGTTATGTCTTAGAGTTTTAACTACAACTCTGTTTATATAATAATTTTTGTATATATTTAATAGTTTACAAGCCATTTCAAAATCAAGGACACAATACTATTTCAATTGAAAACACTGAAGTTTTCTGACTGTCCCAGCAACAACAGCATATGTACACAACATTCCGAAGTCATGCGTTATTTTTCTATAGTTTATTGAAGAAACCCCAAGTCTATCCAGATTCTACCTGAGAACATAATATTCAAATATTTATATCCTCATAATAAGCCAACAATCTAAATACCCACTTCCACTCATTGAGTTAATAATGCCAACAATATATTCAGGCTCTGATACTCAGAGGCTTCCTTCCTTCCTTCCTTCCTTCCTTCCTTCCTTCCTTCCTTCCTTCCTTCCTTCCTTCCTTCCTTCCTTCCTTGATTCCTCCCTTCCTTTTTCCTGTAGTGATTGTGACTTCCATTTAAGTGGTGGCATGAAGGGATGGAGAAATGATAGGATTGAGCCCAGGTTACTGTGCCTTTCTCAAAGTGGCTTCTGACCTTCTTTTCTTCCATTCTCTTACACATCCACTAATTCTTATCTTATTAGGAAAAATTTCAACTCCACGTTTAATCTTCCTGAGATGGTGTTCGGGTTTATTGGAAGAAATACCTTTCAATGACTAGGAAGAAAAAGATTCAAATAAAATAACTTCAGTTTTGTTTGCCATTGGCACTTTTGGAAAAGTTGTGGTTATATCTGAGAGCAGCACCTTCCTGAACTATCACCGCCACGCTCCTCACAGCCATTTTTCTCTTATGGTACTATAATTTATAAGCTCAGTTCAGTTTACATGTCTTTTTGGAATAATGAATGCTTTGAGAAAAGCATGATCACGCCAGGGTGTTATGTAGTTCTCCATAAATACTCTCTCATGAACCTTCATGGCACTTATAATGGACATATTTGACATTTCTCATTGCATTGCCAAGAAAATGAGATTGGTATTATTATAAGTAGAAATTTAACTGTAGCTCACAATTACATCATGCATAGAAAGACATTGCAACTATTCCTTATATTATTTATTTTCTACTCAGTTCTTTTCTTCATATTGTAATCTGCATGGGGTAGGTATTATTTATTCACGTTGGTAGTGCAGCAGCTGCTGGGATGGAACAGCCAGCCTCAGGGGTCTCTAACATAAGCACCCTTACAGAATACCATGAATCACTGTGAGCCGCATGTAAGTTAACCCCTGCTAACAAGGACAAAGAGACTAACAAAAGACAATTAAAGCAATGCTTTAGTGAACTCTGATAAGAAATGTTAGTTAATTGAGTACTAATTGGACTGTAATGAATTCATAAGTAAAATTCAATTATGGCAATGAAGGAAAATATTTAAGAATGTGTTTTATTATAGTGAAAACAAGACCCAATCAGATGTTAGCATCATTTTAAAAATCTCAAAAATCTACACTGAAGATTTGACAAAATAGTAGAACAAACATAATCAATGAAACAGAATACAAAATAGATCCTTTAGCAAAACTGCTTACCCAACTGGACACTGACTAAAGAATGTCTTTTTATAATTTTCATTATCAGAACAACTTTGCTTCAGAGTAAGGCAGGAAGTACAAAGCAACCTTTTTAAATGCTATCTCCAATACACTCTCATTATCGGCTCTCATTTCACATCCATAACATTGAGGCACTGACCTTAGTGCATTGACTTTTACACGACTTTTTCCAAAATCTACTGGACATTGGGTATATATATATATATATATATATATATATATATATATATATATATATATATATGTGTGTGTGTGTGTGTGTGTCTCACTGGCATACAGCATCATTTAAGAATTTTAAAAAATAGCCATGAGGCTCTCTGTATGATCTACTCATATTTCCTACCTGAAAACCTTGATAGCACTGATCCTTTCTTATCTCCATAATTTTACTCTTGCCAATATGTATTAGAGTAAAACTGGAGGTTTTTTTTTTCATTCTGCCTTTTACTTAGTAATTTTACTCAGTATCTTTCCTGAATGTGCCATCCCATTGTTCTTTAGTGTGGAATAATATTCATTGCGTCTACTAAAACTCATATGTCCATTTACCTATTGAGTTTGTTCCCAAGCACTGCAAATATGAATAAAGATTTACAGATAGTTCTCTATTTGTATTGACACAACTTTTCAAACCCTTTGATATATATTTAATTTGAAAGAAACTTCTAAACTCTTCTCCCAAAATGGGATCCATGCTTTAAATTCTGAGTATCATGAAAGATATATTGTTCTATCATGTATTTTCAATCTACGAATACCTGGTATTATATAATATAGGTTATTTTTAAATGTCTATTTATTATGTGACATATTATTTAAGACATGATATGTGATACTTGTCTCATTTTTAAATCGTGCCACAATACTGAACAGGTGGCTACAACTAGCTTCACAGGTTTATATTTTCATCTGTACTAATTTCACAGCATGGAAAGATTGATAATGCTTTCCTTTTCTGCCCCAGTAGCCTGAGCTACACTTATCATGTGACACTTTGAAAGCTAGCCAGGAGTGAGATCTCCAGCTTGATTTCTCTGTATCTTGCCATTGGGTGTATTGTCTTTCTTACCATGGATTTCTTATCCAGATATGACAATGCCTCTAATGTTGCACCTAAAAGATATCATCAAACCCAAGGTCTTTTATTTTTTTAAGAGATTTTCTTTATTTACATTTCAAATGTTATTCCCTTTTCTAGTTTCCCCTCTGAAAATCTCCCTATTCCATCCCCCCTCCTCCTCCTGCTCACCAACCTACCTACTCCCACTTCCTGGCCCTGGCATTCCCTTATACTGGGGCATAGAACCTTCACAGGACCAAGGGCTTTTCCTCCCATTGATGACCAACTAGGACATCCTCTGCTACATATGCAGCTGGAGCCATGAGTTCGACCATGTATTTTCTTTGATTGGTGGAAACCCAAGGTCTTATATATCTTTTTCTACTTTAGTATTTTTTATGGTGTTTTGTTTCTGGTTTTGTTTCTATTTTTTTCTCTTTTTTTGGGGGGGGGCTTTGTTTTGATTTGTTGTGTGTGTGTGTGTGTGGTGTGTGTGTGTGTGTTTTGTTTTTGTTTTCTATTTAGTTTTAGGTTTTCTTGGGTTTTGGCCTTTGGTTTGTGGTTTTGATTTTTGTTTTTGTTTTAGTTTTTGAAGCTAAAGGAAAATTTTATTAACTTCAGAGTAAAAGATAGTATTGGTTTAAAGAAAATCTGGTAGTCACTAGGAGGAGAGAGAGAGAGTTAAAGTCATAGTCTTTAAACTTAGGCATGAAATAGGAATAAATAAGATTTTAGGAAAGGGAACTTGCATGAGAGATCTTTCCATTTTCTCAGATGTTCTTCAATTTCTTTCTTCAAAGACTTGAAGTTCCTGTCATACAGATCTTTCACTTCCTTAGTTAGAGTCACACCAAGGTATTTTATATTTTTTGTGACTATTGTGAAGGGTGTTGTTTCCCTAATTTCTTTCTCATCCTGTTTATCCTTTGTGTAGAGAAAGGCCATTGATTTGTTTGAGTTAATTTTATATCCAGCTACTGCATTGAAGCTGTTTATCAGGTTTAGGAGTTCTCTGGTGAACTTTTTTAGGGTCACTTATATATACCATCATATCATCTGCAAATAATGATATTTTGATATTTTGTCTACTCCTCTTGGGTGAATCCTGAGTGAGGTAACCCAATCACAAAATAAGTCACTTGATATGCACTCACTGAGAAGTGGCTATTAGCCCAGAAACCTAGAATACCCAGGATACAATTTCCCAAACACAATAAAATCAAGAAGAAGGAAGACCAACGTGTGGATGCTTCATTCCTCCCTAAAATAGGGAATAAAATACTCATTTGCAGAGACAAAGTTTGCAGCTAAGACGAAAGGATGGACCATCCAGACACTGCCCCACCCAGGGGTCCATCCCATCATCAGCCACCAAACCCAGACACTATTGCATATACCTGCAAGATTTTGCTCAAAAGACCCTTATATAGCTGTCCCCTGTGAGGCTATGCCAGTGCCTGGCAAATACAGAAGTGGATGCTCACAGTCATCTATAGGATGGAACACAGGGTCCCCAATGGAGGAGCTAGAGAAATTCTTCAAGGTGCTGAAGGGGTTTCCTTTCATGTGCATTCGCTGGGACATATATAATGGTTCCAGTTGCATATGCAGCAGACGTTGGCCTTATCTGGCATTAATGGCACAAAAGGTCCTTGGTCCTGTGAAGGCTTGATGCCATAGCATAGGGGAATGTTAGGGTGGTGAGGCAGGAGTGAGTATGAGGGTAAGGGAGAAGCAGGGGCAAGAGAAGTGGGATAGGGAGTTTACTGAGGAGAAGCCGGGAAAGGAGATAACATTTGAAATGTAAATAAATAAAATCACCAATAGAAGTTGAAAAAAAGAAAAAAAGGGAATGTGCACTGATATTGTCATTCTTCCATATTGTTATGTTAATAAAATAAGGTATGTGGCATACAACTACATCTCAAGAAAGACTGTTTAAATTTTACATTAGTGAGTTATAATAATTTCTGATAATACATGTATTTTATTACACTGAAATGTCCCCTTCAGGAAGTACCTAGACTCTGGTGCCATTGGATTTGATAACATAAAGGAGACATTCTGAAACAAGACAACTAGAGCCAATTATAACATAAAATACTCTATTTCCAATCCAAGAAACCTGTGAAAAAGAACTGTTCTCTCCCTACCCCACCCTCATTTTTCACACTTTTAGTGGATTGTAAAACTCAATTCTTCATTTCCCTTCCTTCTACATTTGGTATGGAAGGATTTATTTATACATTTAAAATTTTTATAAGATCATTACAATGAAGGTAAGAAACATTGTGATATTTGTAAGCAGCATTAGCTCTTTGGCTATCTCTGCACAGAAGTCATTCATTATGTGAGTCTCTTGAAAACAATCCTCCCAATGAAAGGACAAAAACTGTTGCAATTTATCATGGCAGGAGTCGGGGGGGGGGGGATCCTGGTGCCAACTGGCGAGTAAGACAGGGAATGTTTCCTGGCACTGCAGATGATCAGAAATATTTTACTGTGATAAATGCTTTATTCTCTTTTGAAATAAGTGCATGAAAAGGCCAGAGGTGGGGATTTGGAGTAGGGGGGGGGGGAAGGAAATTACAAGAACAAAAAGGAGGGGAAAGAGGGAAATAAGGAGCTATCTAAGTCTTTGTGGCTTCAAGGCTTAGCAGGTGGTACCTTTAATCCCCATGTAATGGCAGGAGCAGATGTTATGGAGGGCAGCCTGCTATAGGAGGTGAGATTTTGCTTAAAGCATTTAAACTTCCAATTACATTTTTGTTCAACTGTGGACTTTCAAATGAAATCTGTAAAAATACTTTTCTGACAATTTCACTTTATATGTATATATACATATACATATACATATACATATACATATACATATACATATACATATACATATACATATACATGTACATGTACATGTACATGTACATATATATACATACACACATATCACACATACACTATATATATACTATATATATATATATATATATATATATAACTATATATATAGTATATATGTATAGTAATTTCTGATTGTGTATTGCATTCCACATTCCTGTTTTATTGCATTAGGGCCCAAATATTTCATTTATGTATAATCAAAATATCAGTTTTTATTTATGATATTGTAAAGTCTATGTAATTTTATATTTGACATTAATTTCTGGAAATTCTCCTTTATCCTATAAAAGTACTTGCTGTAAAATACTTTATTTGTTAATTTTATCCAAACTATTCACAGAAACGAATAAATTAACCGGTCTTTGGTTTATATGTACAATCAGTGTAAATTCACAGAAAATTTAAAGTATTAATATATATTCATTATTTTCTTTTAGTTAACTGTATAGTGTCAAAATAGCTGAATAAGACATTTCTACAGGCATAGGCAGTCAACCTCAACAAGGCTTATTACCTATATTTGGCTCTGTATCCTCAGGGATCACATAAACCACATGAACAGATGATTGAGCAGGAAAAATCTGCATTAAGAAAAAAATTGAGATTTTGGTTTCAACTGCCGGTCCATTAATGACATAAAGTGCTGACAAGCAGAACAAGTACTGAGCAGCGTGATGTCAGGGCCTCTGTGAGATGAAATCTCATCACTGCACTGTGGTTGATTGATGAGCAATAGTATTTTCAAGTATAGCAGTGTACGTTATTAGGAATACCATATTGCACTTTTTCCACATATAGTAGTTGTTACAACAGGATTGCCCTGGAAAGATATTTCTATGGAGTTAGAAAACCATCATTGCTTATGCATACTTAACCAAGTAAATATCCTATGTTTTTATCTTGCCAGTGAACATCACACATTTAGAGCAGAATGGTTTAGAATAGAAATCTCTTGGGTAATGAAAAAAGGGTAGCAGATGCTACAACATCAAGCCCTCAACAAAATGCTCAAATATTTAAAATTAATAACTGTAACCAATTCCTGTACATTTTATCAATTTAAAGGGAAACTACAAATCATTGCTGAGGTTGTCCCAGGAATAGCACATAATCTTTTAGGCTTATTAAAAAACTGTGGTCTCCTATATGCTTTAGCAATTAAATCACAAGTTTAGCCCTCATATTTCAAATGCCTAACTGAGAAGGAGAACAAACAAAGTTTCCCTAATTTATGTCTCATCGTTTGAAACCTTTTTATACTAACAGGATGAATTTTGTTAGATGTTTTAAGTAATCACTGGTTTGCAGTTATGATAGAAAACCAGGGAATCCTTTCTATATCACACACAACTCACCAGAAGTTAATAAAATAATGATTTGACAAACTGTTTCCTTGAAGTATAGGATACCTTTCCAATGTACTTTGTTTTGAGAATACACACACACACACACAGACACACAGACACATAGACACACACACCACACACATACTCTCTCTCACACACACACATACACACACATATATAGACATATTAACAAATATGCTGAAGGCATAAAAATGAAATAACAGTGGATTTTTATTATAAATCTAAATATTAATATTTGGGCAAAATAGTTTTATTTCATTTCAAATTTAATAGACTCTATCATGTAAAATATTTTACTAAAGAACTGAAATATGGGACTGCCTGCTGCTTCCTTCCCCTCAAGACTTCCATTGTCTTGCCACCTCTTTGCACACCATCAACTTTCTTGATCTGGACCAATACAGGTTAGACTCTCTCCCTTCACCCATTATCCTGCCTCTGGGGCACAACCAGCAGCCCCGAGCAGCATACTGCTCCATAGAGCTCCATTGTGTTGCCATCTCTCTGCCTGTCCCTAACCATCCCCTAACCACTGTGTCCCCAGGGGAACACCAAACTTCTGGGAGACTTGCACTGCCTTCTGAGCTCAACTAACCAGCCACAGTATCCAAATTAACAAAATTAGAAATGAAAAGGGAGACATCACAACAGCCAATGAGGAAAGTCAGAGGACAATTAGGTCTTTTTTCAAAATCCTGTACTCTATGATATTGGGAAATCTAAATGTAATAGATGATTTTCTCATATCAAGATCAGGTAAACTGTGTAAACAACTCTATAGTATATTCCCTAAGGAAATAGAAGCAGACATTACAAGTCGTCTCACAACCAAAACATAAAATAAAATAAAATAAAATAGCCCATGGCCAGTTGACTTTAGTGCCATACTCTACCAGATTTCAATGAAGAGCTAATACTAATCTCAAACTATTCTATTAAAAAAAAATGGCACAGGCCTTTAATCCCAGCACTTGGGAGGCAGAGACAGGTGGATTTCTGAGTTCGAGGCCAGCCTGATCTACAAAGTGAGTTCCAGGACAGCCAGGGCTATACAGAGAAACCCTGTCTTGAAAAACAAACAAACAAAAAAGAAAACAAAAAAAAAAGAAGAATGGATACACTCAAATGAATTATATGAGGCCACTCTTACTCTTTGACACCTAAAACACATGAAGATTCAACAAAGAAAATTTCAGAGCAGCTTCTCATATGAACATTGTTCCAAAATATACTTATTAAAATACTTGCAAGCCAAATCCAAGAACACATCAAAACAAGCATTCACTATAATCAAGTAGGCTTCACCACATGGATGCAGGGATGATTCATTATATGTAAATCCATCGATGCAATCAACCATATACACAAACTGAAAGAAGAAAATCACATAATCATCTCATTAGATGTTGAAAAAGCCTTTTATAAAATCTAACACCCTTCATGTTAAAAGTTCTGGAGATATCAGGGAAACAAGGATCATAGCTAGATCTAATAGAAGCAATATACAGCAAGTCAGCAGCCAATATTATATTAATTACATATAAATTAATTATAAATAAAACATTTAAGTAAATGGAGAAAACTTAAAGCAGTTCCACTAATATCAAGGACAAGATGAGACTGTCCTCCCTCTCCCTATCTATTGAATGTAATACTAGCAAAAGTAATAAGACAACTAAATGAGATTAAGGGGATTAAATATTGCAAAGGAAGCAGTCAAAATATTGCTATTCACAGATGATATGAAAGTATACATAAGTGTCTCCAAAAATTCTTCCAGTGATCTCCCACAGCTGACGAGCACCTGAAGCACAGTGACTAGACACAAAATTAACTAAAACCAAGAATCATCAGTACACCTCCTTTACAGATACTTGATTATTAACAGAGAAGTCAGAAGAGACAATGGAAAAAAGAAAGCATCTTCAATGGATGATGCTAGTCTAACTGGATAGAAGAATGCAAACAGAGCCATATCTGTCACTCTGCACAAAACTCAATTCTCAGTGGATCAGACCTCAACACAAACCCATACACACTAAACCTAATAGAACAGAAAGTAGGGAATAACTTTGAATTCATTGATACAGTAGACAACTTCCTGAACAGAACACCAGTGGCTCAGGCTCTATGAGAAACAATGTGTTTCATGGCACCTCATGAAACTAAAAAGCTTCTTTAAGGCAAAAGACAATGTCAATGGGAGTAATGACAGTGTCAGAGAGAGTAATGTCAAAATTTTAAAGGAACTCAATAAATTAGCAAAAAACAATCCAAATAAAAACATGGGTACAGAGCTAACAAAGAATTCTCAACAGAGGTATCTGGAATAGCCAAGAAGCACTTAAGGAAATGTTCAATGGCCTTAGTCATCGTGGAAATACAAATCAAAATGACCCTGAAATTTCACCTTACACACCTCAAAAGTGGCTAAGATCAAAAACTAAGTGATATCACAAGCTGCCTGTGATGTGGAGCAAGGGGGTCTCTCCTCCATTGTTGTGACAGTGCAAACTTATAGAAACACTCTGGAAATCGTTTGGTAGTTCCTCAGAAAACAGGGAATAGTTCTACCTCAAAATACAGCTATAACACTTCTGAGTATATACCCAAAAGATGTCCCACTCTACTACAAGGACACTTGTTCAACTATGGTTATATCAGATTTATTCATAATATCCAGAAACTGAAAACAACCTAGAAATCCCTTAACTGAAAAATGGATTAAAAGAATGATATGTCTATACAATTTAATACTATTCAGTTATTAAGAACAAAGACATGAATTTCACAGGCAAGTAGATGGATTTTGAAAATGTCACCCTGAGTGAGGTTACTCAGATCCAGAAATACATGTATGGCATATATTCACCTATAAGTGCACACTAGCCATAAAATGCTGGACAACCATGCTACAACCATCAGACTCAAAGAATCTGGGTAATAAGTAGGTCACAAGGGTCAGAAGCATAGACTAAATAGTCATCAGAGGTAGATATAGAGAGGGAACTGAGAAGGAGAGGAAACAAAGAGGGGAAAGAGGATGGTAGTCAGAAATCACCTTATGGGAGAAGATTGAGGGAAAAAATCTTCAAGTGGGGACAGTAGAGCATCTCTGGCAACTAGCTGGAGGCTGGAACAGAAAAGGATACAGGGAGTCTATGGGGTGATCCTAGCTGAGAGTTCTCATTATAGAGACTGAAGTGGCCTCTTCCTGTAGCTATAAAGGAGTCCAGAGGAGATATGCAGGGATAAAGATGTAGTAGAGACCTAGAGAACAGCCAACAAATGACTGCCCTGACTTGAGACTCAGTCCGTGTGAGAGAGCTAACTCCTGACACCCTGCAATGCTTGACGACAGGGACCTATCATAACTGTCTTCTGAGAGTCTTGATCAGCAGCAGATGAAGGCAGATGTAGAGAGACACATAGCCAATCAGGAAAACCTCACGGAGTCTTGTGTAAGAGGGGCGGACAGATGTGAGCAAGTCATAGGGGTAAGAACACCACAAGAAGACCCACAGAGTGAACCAACTTGGGACCGTAGGGGCCCAGAGATAGGCCTACAACCAGGGAGTATTCAGGAACTGGACTTAGATCCCATACATATTTGTAGCAAATATTCAGCTTGGTCTTCATGTGGGTATCCTAACAAGTGGAGAAAAGGCTGTCTTGATCTCTCTTGCCTGCCATTGGAACCCCCTTCCCCCTACCTGGGCAGCCTAGTTGGGCCTCAGTGGGAGAGGATGGGACAAGAGGCCCCAAGGGTGTGGTACTACACAAGGGACTCTATTTTCTGAGGAGAAGGAAAGAGATGAATTGTGGGAGGAATTTTATAAGTGTCGGACTGAGAAGAAAAGAGTGAAGGGGGATTGTGATTAAGATGTAAAACGAATTTAAAAAAGGAAAATTAAAAAAAACAAACAAAGAAAAGAAACAGAATATGTCTGAAATGTAACATAGACTAACATTCCACACTCATCAGGAATGATGAGTTTCTTTGTCTAAACAATTATTTTTAATATACGTTTTTAAATTTGAGTGATCTGAATGGAAGTTGTTCAATCACTTTACTTACTTTATAAGGTTAAAAGAATACACCTATCTTTAAAGAATATTTAAATCATTTTGTCATCTGTTTATTCCTCCTGTAATTGCCTTCTTCCCTTTCTCATTCTTTTTCTAATTCTGCCCCTCCACTGTGAATGCAAAGTTTATTAGATAATGCCTCTAATGAACTCATTACAACTGCAATGAGAGAAAAAAAAATGAATCCTCTCAATGATAGCTCAGAGTTTTGCCTATCTTACTCTGCTGTGAACTCGCAAATGTTAGCTTCCTATTGAGCTTAATATTAATGTTTAGGATCTTCTCTCGCCTAAGTTTATATTATATATTGATCCAGTGGTTCTGCGTGGCATTTGCCTCTATTTATTTCTATATTGCAGAACATGTCGACAATGCAGCCTTTCTCAACACGAACAGTATTCTCAGGAGGAATTTGAGGCTGAATTGCCTAGAGTGTAGCAGGCAAAACTTTCATTGGAAGGGAAATGAAGCAAAAACAGTTGCGTTGCCTAAATAAATTAATTGATTTGAGACATGATGTTGGGGAAGGAAAATTCCATTACTATCCACTACTTAACTCAATTAAAGTGTGGGCTGTGGCAGCAAGTGTTTCATTCTCCATCATAAGTCTTTCTTGTTCTTCATTTTCCTCAGGGCGATTAGTGTTAACAGCCTGGGGGCATAAGCTGATTTCGCTATACTCAGACAACTATACTTTTTTTTTTTAAAGCATTTATAGTGGAATTATACACTCTTATTTCCTTATCAGGTTCCCTGAACTAATTTCTTGGCAATGATTCTTAGAGTTAGTTTTACAGAAAGAGCGATTTTGATCTACAGTTGGTTTTTAGTAGGACATGAAAATCGCAAGGTATGCCTTGGGGAAATCAATCTTCTCAAAATCTGTTGGTATTGACTACATGTCTACAAATGCCTCTTATACTACCAGGTGCTTCTCAGACGTCAACTCTGGGACACCTGCAAACACTGTAAGAACATTTCAGAAGTATCGCTGAGCATTGCGTATCAGAGCATTGTGTGATACTCTAAAATATCTCCTTTGTGAAAAGATGAACACAGATTCTTTCAAAGGTATTTGATATGTATTACTATAATTTTAACAAACATTTAATTGCATTGTTAAATATATAGTATTAAGTATATATATATATACATATATTATACATATATTTATTATATATATATATATATATATATATATATATATATATATATATATTTAAAACACTTTGACCTAAGTCACTCTTAAATCCAGCTCACAATGAAATAGATTATAAAAATCATTAATACATATAAACCTGATACAAGAAAATGCCAAATTATACAAATCTGTGCTGATCAAAAAAACCTGTCACGTCTATTAAAACTATGTTGTGTTTAAATACAGCAAATTCAAATTAGTTCAAAGGAAAAGTGAGGCATAGCTGCAATAATAACTGATTGCAGGTCTGAGGAATAGGCTTCCGATTAGATGACTCAAGGGATGCTGTTACTTTTTTTTTTTTTTTTTAACTTTATATCTGCTTTGAATACATCCAAGGACTCACAGATGCAGTTTGTTGAAGGTTTAACAGCTAGTTACCAGTGTTTGTTACTGCAGGTGCTAATGTTTCCTTGAGTGGAACACTTACTTTTAAAAGGAGAAAGTGTATACTTTAGGAATGGTCCCTTGTTCCTCTATATGTACACTCAATACCATTGCTTCGTTCTCTTTTTTATCACATACCCACTTATTTTATCTATTTATTTTAGTTTTAAAAATTATCCCTTAGCTAGCATGAAGTACATCAACACCACTGAGGGACTGTAACATGAAGCCAGCCTCTCATTCTTTCAAGAATGAAATTTTTCTATTAAAAAAACGAACTGAAGAGAAAGTTTCACACCCTTCTCTTCTCTAATGCTCTGTCATCGAGAGTTAAAGGAAATGCTGAGAGGTTTGCGTTGGATTAAGGTACAATGGTGATTAAAAAAATAAAACAAAATAAAATTTGAAAGTGGATATAGTCACAATTTCTTCAGGGTTATTTGGATCAGAGATTGCATTTGTATTGAGAAGCACATAAACAGAGAAAATGATTGGATCTAGTGAGATCATGCTACGGTTCTCGCTAGTACAGAAAATAAAAGGAAAGAGAAAGAGAACGAGAGTAAACATGCAAGATGGAGAGAGAAACAGAAGGGGGAAGAGAGAGAGAGAGGGAGAGAGAGAGAGAGAGAGAGAGAGAGAGAGAGAGAGAGAGAGAGAGAGAGAGAGAGAGAGACAGAGAGAGACAGAAAGACAGAGAGAGAC
>NC_034611.1:36373794-36387836 GCF_900095145.1 Mus pahari | reverse complement strand
AAAATGATTGGATCTAGTGAGATCATGCTACGGTTCTCGCTAGTACAGAAAATAAAAGGAAAGAGAAAGAGAACGAGAGTAAACATGCAAGATGGGGAGGGAGGGAGGGAGGGAAAGAGAGAGAGAGAGAGAGAGAGAGAGAGAGAGAGAGAAACAGAGACAGAGAGAGACAGAGAGAGATAGAAAGAGAGACAGAGAGAGACAGAAAGACAGAGAGAGACTATTTTAGATAAGGTCTTTGGGATCTGAGGTCATGATACTTCATAGAGGAACCCAAATGACTTCGTTGATTCTATCTCAAAATGGGAGATCAGCAGTGTCTTTGAAGCCATTAGGTAAGGGGCGTGAAAATCTGAAATCAATAGATTCTCAATACCCACCCTCACTTTTCCAAGTGCAGATGATTGGATCACAGGAGGAGGATCTCTGTGAGGCTGATTTCATCATGCCTTAACAAACTGTGACGATCATGGAGCTTACCATCTCCAAGAAGAGGAAAAAGGTTCTCGAGATGAGAAATTGGCAACACTCAAAATAATTCCCCCAAATACTCACTGTTGGTCCTAAAGTAAGAGATCATTAGTCCTGGAAAAACATGCTGAATGTTGAAAACATCATGGCATCTGGACAGGAAAAGCAAACATCTAGCTGTACAGACTGTGAAAATGGCAAGCAAAAGTGTGGTTAGGGACAGTGAAGTTGACAGATGTCCAATATTTCCCACTCTAGCCATAAGATAGAGGAGTTACTTGCCTGGATTACAGCAAGATTAAACAGTACTTGTATCCTCAAAGACCTAACTAAGGTAAATAAAACTGACTAGGGGAGTGTAATCTAGAATGGGGATGAGGCTCTGTTCCCTGAAAGGAAAGATGGATCAACTGAGAAAATACTCCCTCTTAATTCATGTTATTGTTCATTTACATTGGATTCTATTTATTAGCATTTTAATTTTTCATACATTAGGATTCCAACATATTATTTCCCCTCCCTCAACTGCTGTTAGATTCTCCCTCTCTCCATACTCAACCAATTCAATATTTCTCACCTCTCTCAAAAATAAAAGTAATCCAGACAATACAAAGTGTAGGAGGCCACGGCCCCTCCCCTGGGCTACTCGAAGCCACACCTTAAAGATGGCGCCTGTCGGCTTTGTAGCTTGTGGTAAACAGGTCCATATTTGGTGCCTATATGTTCCCGCTCTTCTGTTTGGCTGAGGCGGCGCACCTGGTGAGGTGATGTGTCCTGCTGCGATTGGAGTGGATATGAGACTATAAAAGGGCTTGTATCCCAGGGCTCGGGGGAGATGAAGGGAGAGATGAAGAGGGAGATGAAGAGGGAGATGATGAAGATTGTTCAAGGTTCCTGAATAAACGGCTGTTAGAAGAACTGGTGGCTGCGTCTTCCTTGCTAGTCAACAACAAAGAAGCAAATAATAAAACCAAGTAAAACAAAACCACAGAAAAACATGCAGTCTGTTTCATGTTGGCCAAATACTTCTGAGCATGAAGTCTTCCGTGGAATGTTGTTGTTATATGAGGTATAATTTGCATGATAAAAAACTGATTTTCCCAATTTCCACAGGTATCAATTACAAATAGTTTATTGGTTAAGGGCGGGACTTTGGATCGTGTTCCTCTCCCCTTTACTGGGATTTTATCTGATTTTAATTTGTGCAGGCTTTGTTTATGATGCCAACATCTATGAATTTATATATGCATCATCCCTGTTTTGTCAGGAAGATGCTGTTCCTTTGGAAAAATGAATCCAATCATTCAGCTTCCTCTACAGCACAGGTAATTCAGTCTTCAAAGGAGGAATTATTAAGGACATTTCTTTTGTGACAGGTTCAAAAATATAGGAGTAAGTAATGACTATGGGATCCCAGTAGCTCAATAAGAGAGACTAACACTCAGCAAAAGGAATCTCCTTAAACAAGCTTCTTCAAAGTAAAGGAAACTGTCATCCAAGTAAATATATATTTTAGAACGAGAGCAAAATGTTCCCAACCTTAAAAATGTAAGATATATACAGGAAAATATTTTTAAAATGGACAATAAAACTTAAGAGAGTTTTCAAAAGACAAAACACATATGGCTGGTAACCCTTTAAAGTCTCACAATCACATTGGCATTAACATAAGCAGAACAGGATAACGTCAGTAGACATACCAAGGGACATGGGAAAAGTCCAAGATATGTCAGCCCCACACAAAGAGAGAGAGGAAACTTAGGAATTCTGGAAGCAGGAGAAATAGTCTTCTTTAGGGAAGAGATTAGCAGTTGGCCATCCAATACCCGGTGGTCAGCTGTAAAAACATACATGTGGCAACATTGTGCAGATAGTGAAGCTTATATTTGGGAGTATGTATGAACAAAATAAATGCATGTAAAACCAATTAATGAGAAAGGAGGCCATTAATTTGAAAGAAAGGATGATGGGTTATATGGGAATATTTGAAGAATGGAAAGGGAATGGTATATGTATATATATATATATATATATATATATATATATATATATATATATGTATCACATATATATCATGAGTGTGTTGGGACTTGGAATGCCTGGAAAAGCCAGAGAATTAAGAGCCACTGGGCATGAGATGCCTCATGATCAGGGATACAAAAGTACAGGTGAAATGGAAGGAGAGAGTATTAATCCCAGTGTAGAAATATGTGGGGAAATTGGTGAGACGGGATGTGTTGGGGACAGAGTTAACAATGGTCAAGTGTATATGAAAATGTAGTATCTTTTAAATTAATTTCTTTAATTTTTATAAATACCTATAATTTGCATGAATCTGCTCTCTTCCTCTAATCCCTATATGATAACCCACTACACACTTTCCTTTTAAATTTAATGTGCTCTTTTTAAATCAGTTTTCATCCATCTATCTATCTACCATCTATCATTTATTTATTCATTTTTCATCCTAATAGTATCCCCTCACCTCTTCTCCTCCCAGCCCCACTCTTACAAATCCCACCCCTACATTATCTCCTCAGAGAAGGGGAAGCCCGCTTTGCATACTACCCTGCCTTGTCTCATCCAATCAAAGTACTACTGATTGCATCCTTTCCTACTGAGGTACAACCAATAGTAGTATGTTTCAATATGATTTTTATAAAAATATTTTAAGTCTTATTTATCTATATCTGTATACTGTTTACCCTGCCTTTCCATTCCTTGCCCATTTAATCACTCATGCTATGGCACAGTATATGTAATTAGGTATGTTCTTTCAACACTTCTATTCTTTTAGCCACTTATTAATTTCCTCATCTCATCTCTATGGCTACTTCAAATGGAACATACAAGTCTGAAAGTTCAAAACTAACATCCACAAATGAACAAAAAAAAAAACCAATGTTTTCTACAACCAGAATTTTTGTTTTCAGGTCTGTCCATTTACTGTGATTCTCATAACTTATTTAATAATAGCTCAATAATACTCTATTATGTAAATGTATCATATTTTCATTATCTGTTCATCATCAGACAGCATTTATTTTGTCCTTGAATTAATACACAGAGTAAGTTGGCTACATATGAGCATTCAGAGTGTTTTCATTTACATTTTATTTTATATATATTATACACATATATATATATATATATATATATATTATATACATACATATATGTATGGATAGATATACATATTACATATACAGAATCATACAAAGAAGTAAATAAAAATACTGTAAAGCATAAAAAATATATTTTGAAAATGAATACTATTACATTTGAAAATAATTTTAAAATCTGAAAGTATAATGAAATATTGTTAAACAATATTAATATTGTTTGAAAATATAACATAAACTTAAACTCATAACATTTCACTTAAACTCATGAACATTTTTTTTAGTAGTCCTTATTAGTTTTTATTTTCTACTATTAAATAAATGTTCACTTTAATTTTTAAATTTTTTGCAACCATAACATAATATATTAATCATTAACTGTTGTTTTTTATTGAGATCAATTTGAACTTTTATACAACATTATGCTAGATATTTTTATGCATGTAATAGGAAACTGTATAAATAGGAAACTGATAACTTACTTATTATAGTTTACCAGTAATAGAAATGATGAAGCATACAAATAAATACCATCAAAATTAAAATTATTAAATATATTAAATTAATGCTTAAGTAATGTTTATATTCTGAAATCTAATTTTGTTTAATGCCACAAATAAGAACACCAAAGTCTAGAATGAATCTGGTCACAACTTTTGGAGACCATAAACCACCAGTTTTTATATTAAAATCCAACAGACATTCAGTGTGTGTCATTCAATTAAAATTGATAACCTGTGTCATTTCTAGATAATGCTTTTGTCGCCCATCACTCTATCTCTGCAGATGGCACACTTAGACATTTGTCTCCAGGTAATGATTAAAACTTGATTCTACTGTGTATAGAAAATCTTTATAGGAAGATCCTGCCACGTTAAGTCCCAATTGCAATCCTTTTTTGTCACCTTGCACCATTTCAATCAGATTTGGTATCAACAATTCCCCTGCCTTCCCTATATAGTCATATATCACTCAGTTCCAACCCCCTAGTTTAGCACATTCCTTCAGATCACTTTTCCCAAGTGTATTACCTTGTGTTTCCTAAGCTGTGTCTAATTTGGTTTTAGCCTTTTATGCCTTACGCTAGCTGATCGCTCAATAAGTGTAACATAATTGTGTGAAATCTGCTGCCATACTTTGTTTTGGAATAGTTCCCTGAACTCTAAATACCTGAGCATGAAAATAATTAAGGTGATGTATTGAATACATTGATTTTCTTGTACAAAATATTCAATATGTTCTTTAGATTTAGGGCACTCCAAAGGCTTCTTCTGAATGATATTAAAGCCCATTTAGTTGCTTATGCACATTCTTTAAATCCCACTGCTTACACTTTTCTTTCCATTGACAATAGCATAAGTTATTCTATGCACGTTGACCAGAGCTCTTTTAAGCTAGCACCAAAATAGAATTGTCTAGGAAACTTGAGTTTTGATGGAAACACCCAAGAAGTTGGAAAAAATCACACTGATAATTAACATATTTATGTCAGTGTGAAAGAAAACAGTGTTGTCAGAGCTCTGGTCCTACACCTTTGACAAGTTCAGTTATATTTCAACCAGTTTGTTGAGCCTGTGACCTTGAAACAATTTACCAGTTTTATACAGGGTCAAAGAGAAGCTCCTAACTTAAATTCTAAATTGGTAACAGCATTTTTGATCAGTACAATGGACAGATTTATTTTTAGAACATAAATTGTATACAAATTAAAACAGGTATTTCTTAGAGACATAATCTGGAAACTCTATTTGATTCTAACAATATGTGTTAATAGGAAAATAATGTGAGATATTATAATGAAGGTAATGAACACTGATGAGTGTATTACTCATGCCTTTCTATCCCCCAGAAACCTTATGTCTTATGCATCTGGGGTATATGCGCCCAATTATAACTAATTTGCTTCCTTAAGACAAGAAAATTCAATTCTTAATCCAAAGAGACGGTATTATTAACTACACATTATAACATAACATGACATTATATCGGGTGATATGGCTATGACAGTACTGAACTCAGGAGACCTGGCAGGCTCATGATCCCAAGCTCATGTCCAGGGCTTGAGTTGGCCCACCAAAAAGATATCCCATCCATAAACTGTTGGAGTCTGTAAAGGATCATCATCACACAGTGCAAAAACAGGATGTCCAAGGCAGTTCCAGGTGAAGTTCTACTATTGATGGTTTACCATAGGCCAGAGGCCTCCAAAGACCCCAATGCCTCCTTACAATGAACATCTGCAAGTAAAGATATGGGGAAAAAAAGGGGGTGGGGGATAGTGTGTGACACATTTTGATAAACTGCAGCTTCCATGGTGAGATTGCTTATTTGCTTTCCTTATTTCTTTTTTTAGTTATAAATTTTTAAACAAATTTTTGAAGGGAGGATGAAAGGAAACATGCAGATAGGAAGGGACAGGAGGCATGGAGTCCCTGGTATAAAGTTAACAAAAAAAATCAATAAAAATGTATTTCAAATTAAAAATTAGTAAATTAAGGAAGGAATAATTTAATCAATGGGAAAAGTCATACTTTACATAATAAAGCATATCATGTTTCTGTAGCAGCATATAATCTACTACCAATTTGAGGCATGATCTTAACTACCAAATTTCAAAACAATGTGACCACTACATTCCTAAGTTCTTGCTTTCTGAGTTTTATGTTCCTCTCATCACCACAGGGCTCCCATGAGATCCATAAAACCTTACCTTCACTGTACCTCTAGTTACTGTTCTCTAAATAGCCTTGTTTTCTGGCCACTACAGCTCTCTGTGTACCGTGAGGCATGGCACCATAGAGTCAAAGGGCTGGAAGACACCTGGAACTCTATCATCTCTCCCATCGCCTGAGATCTGTGTTGATGTTGTTTTGTCACTTGTGGTCAAGAAAATTTGCTGCATCAGTGCATAAGGTACAATGGCTTCTTTGAGTGGACAACTAGACAACTTGCATCTGGAATGTACTGAGGGCTAACAGTGGGATTGATGCTGCCATTTTACATTGAATTACTTGTCAAAGTAAGCACTCTGTTTTATATATGTGCCCAAATAACACAGAAAACAGGGAGGAAACTAAAAGTATAAGGTATTTATTTTATGTAACTTAATAAAGCTATTAGTATACTTTGTCTTATTTTGTTTTGGTTTTATTTGTAGGAAGAGAGATTAAGACAGCATCTTAAACTATAGCTTGTCTGGAATGGAACTCTCTCTGTAGCTAGGTTTAACCTTGAACTCACAGCAATCATCCTGCCTCAACACCAAAACAGTGAAGGTTATAGTCAGATACTATGTTGGCATACTACATTCTAAAACACTAAAAAATATCTGGAGGGGCTGGAGAGATGGACTGGCAGTAAAGAGAATTGAATGCTCTTCTAGAGGTCCTGAATGCTTTTCCAGAGGTCTTGAGTTCAATTCTTATTAACCACATGGTGGCTCACATCCATCTATAATTGTTTCCTTCTGGCATGTATGTATACCATATATATATATATATATATATATATATATATATATATGTGTGTGTGTGTGTGTGGTGTGTGTATGTGTATATATATAGTATATATATGTATGTATATTTATATATATATATAAAATATATATGTATGTATATTTATATATATAAAATACATGTTTATGTATATATAAAATACATGTTTTTAAAAGACTTATAAAAATCTAGAAAATTTGTGAATGGCATATGATGGAGGGATAATAAGAATTAACATGATCATCTTGTGAAAGCAAACATGTTCACTCTATCCAATGTCCACAGCATAGCATACTTATTAAGCAATGATCTTCCTTAACACATGGTGTAGTAAATCTCATTTTCTTTCAGTCATTCTTTTCTAGTTACCTACTATCAGTAGTCACTGTTAACTTTTCTAGACTCTTGTCCTGTATAGTCCAGATTTGACTCAGTATTTCCTAGTTCTTCTTCTCCCAAGTTACTATAAATTTTCAATCACTCTTCAGTCCCTTCTGTTTCAAATTTATCCCTTGCCCTACACCTCTCTAGCAATCCCTATGCCCATTCTCCTTGAAGACTCCTAGATTAACCAAGCCTTCACTTCTCACTTTCTATACAGAAAGATTTATACCTGCTCAGATTGACGCCTTTTTCTCTGTTAAAACACTATTTCTCATCAACTTCCTCAGGAACTACACATTTATTTTAGTGTTCCAACAACAAACTGAGCTATTACTCTCTTATCCTCTCACCATTGACTTGATGTTCACAGCTCTGCAAGAGCTGTGTGCACTCCTGTACAGGAGGGCTCAGCCTACCCTTTAAACACTACTTCAATTAAAAGATGAAGCTAACAATGAAGAACTTACATTATAAGAATTTTATTGTATAAGAGAAAGTTCATGTGATTACGGGGTTTTGTATTTTTTGACTTTAATACTTTATATATTTATATCTCACATGTTACATAGTTCTTGAATTTCACATTCTTCAAATTATTTCAAAGACATCATGTGTAAATTTGATAGAATTTGTCACTGAATTTTTTTTTCTGACTGATCATGACTGTTATATCTTGCTGGGCTTGCATGCATAAGGCCCTGGGTTCAGTGTCCTATGTTGAACAAATATTAAATATATAAATGAAAGAAAAAGAAAAAGTCACTGTAAATTCGGGAAATCAATTTAATTTTGTGTCATCACTGAATGGCTGTACAGCTTCTCATAACTAGTTTAATGTTAAGGAAAACGTAAAATGAAGGGGCCCAAGGGTTGTGTGACTTAAGGACACATTGGACCCACATCACAGACTTTGATGCCCCACATATTGTTGAAGAAAAAAACCAATTTTTGGAAGGTGCTTCTTGAAGGTGAAAAGGACTGTCAATAGCTTATATTGATTATTCTCCTTCCCAGATGTTGCATCCATGACTATCTTGAGACATAATGGTGACTCTCGTTTTGATTAGAAAACAAACAGCTAGTAATGTTATGGAATGTTTATTTCTCATCATGAGTGCTTGCTCTCATGGAGAAGGATCGCTCTTGTTACCATCCTTATCCTCTCACTTACTCCATCAATATTTAGGAAATTACATGTATTCCAAGGGCCGTCCTAAAAGCTTTTAAATTTAGTCCATATAAACAGTTACAATGGCACAGCATGCCATTAGCCTCGATTGTTATTGCCATCCTGAGGCTGGAAGAGGTTAAAAGCATATCCAAATTGGCTCATGACAGTGATCTGCCAGTCAACGATTTAATTCTCACTACTTTCAGCTGAAAGTTTTCAGTCTGATGAATACTTCCTGTCGCCCAAAACACTTTTTGCCTTGCATTTAGCATTATCCCACCAACTGCTGCTGCCCTATCTTCTCAGTAGTTTGCCTCACTTAGAATCCAGGCCTGATTTTCCCTCGGGTATTTGTCCTTTAATACTAAACCTCATTGGAATCTTGCCATGCAATCCATTCTTGTATCTGTCTACATTTGTTTCCTAAATAATCTTATCTGTAACCATGGATTTATAAATCATCCAAATGCTCAAGATGTAAATGTTTATGACTCAGGCTCTAAGTTCTGTTCTGAAAGTCAGTAGTATGAATCTTGATATTTTATAGCAATTTTATACTGGATATTTACAAAGCATTTAGATTCTAAAGCTTTATAATAGAACTATTGTTTGTCTATCACAGACTCCCATGCATTTTATTTCAAAATGATTTAAGAGACATATAGAAATACATACCAAACTTATATTGTCTCAAGGCTGAGAAGAGTGAGAAATTATCAATGAGTATCTCTGATTGTATATATGTTGTGTATACAATAAAATTATTGCTGTAATTGTAATTGATGTAATTGACATAAAATAAATGATGAAAATGTAAATGATATTTTACATTTTCTTTAGTGTCCCTGTATTAACCAACATTTTAAAATTAAAACATATTTATAATAATTGATTACTAAAGTATTTTTAAGAACATGGCATCTGACCTCTGTGTCTACTATGAAATATTAGGTCTAAATTTAACCATAACAAATGGTTTAAACTTTTTGATAATAACAGTACTGTGTTATGTACTTAAAATTTGTTTGAGTTTTTAAAAATATCTACCATAAAATAAATGACTCTTTGAGTGGTATATCAAAATATGTTTTAGATATTTTTCATAATTTTACAGCTGAAAATTGGTTAATAATTTACAATTAAGAATTTTTAGAATACAACATTTTTGTTTCCTTAACAAAATCTGCTTTAAAAGTTATAATAATTAAGTTTCCAAATTTGAAAATATAATAATTTGGTCACTCTAGCACCCATAATGAATTATTCAACTCTAACAAAACTATTAGAGTAACAGAAATATTAATTCAACTCAGTACAGCTCTATTTATGCGTGAAGGCATTGATTGTGCTCCTTTAAAAGATAACATCATGTTCTGGAGTGTGGATACAGGAAGATTTAACTGACAGATAACACTTAGGAAAATAGAATTCTGGGCTAGCTGCTATATTCAAAGATGACTAAGTTTGATAAGATCTGTATGGTTTGGTCAAATTTGGATGTGAATGTGAGGTAAAATTTTTTCTCATCTGGAAGTTTTCTGTAAATAAGAAAGAAATTAAAGCAAATAATAGATAATTAAGTATGAACTATTTTTCATCCCAAATCAATAGGATATTGTATTGTCCTTGGTTTTCTGCTTTCAGATAGTTGGTTTTAATATCAGAGAGGTTAGCTTTCTCCATGCAACAAGTGTTTTTCTCAATAATCTCTGCTTCTTTATCAAGAATCAGATTAATGGTATCAAGTAACTATGCTTCCTACATAAAGAAATACAAATATTATCCATGCAATGGTGGTGCACACCTTTAATCTCAGCACTTTAGAGGCAGAGGCAGGCAAATTTCTGAGTTCGAGGGCAGCCTGGTCTACAAAGTGAGTTTCAGGACAGCCAGGACTATTGTTTTTTGAAACCCTGTCTCAAAACAAACAAACAAACAAACAAAACCCACAAATATTTAACATTTATAATCTCAGAGAATGTTGCGATATTTTTGTTTTGCTTATGGTATCAAGGAAACGATAACAAGTGTATTATTATATAAGATGATAAAGAAAAGCACCAAGATTTTACTTTAAAGTAGTATATGATATGATTCATGATTCATCTCAAATTTTAATTTTGCTAAGGGGGTATTTTGCTTCTTCCCATCTCACTGTTATCTTTTCTGTGGCTCAGAACCAAGAACACACTTCCAACATGGTAAAAATGGACAGAATCATCTCAACCACGTTCCTCATAGTCACTTATCTGTACATTTGGAAAAACAATGTTCTAATTATATCTGCCTTCTTTCTCTCAGATATTTCTATGACTTTTAACATTTCATCACCACCTTATAAACACTCTTTTTATTGTTGTCTGATACATCAGTCCTCACTGTCTTCCTTCTCTTCTATGTTTACATTGTTGCCTACAATATTTGTCCCCTACTCTATGCAAGATCTATTTCTTGCTGTATATATACCCAAAGACAATTATGTCACATATATATATATAATATATATATATATATATTATATATATATTATAATATTTGGTAATATATATATTACCAAAAAATGAGAGAACCACTGTAATATACCTCAACACATCAAAGCAAGGGTCCAGATTGAGTCTATGAGTTTGTTCACAGAAAATCATCACAAAATGATAAAATGTCCAATCTCTAACTGATAAGATGGTAGATACAACCTATAAACTTCACCAAATATCTAGAGGATGTAATATAAAACTCATGATTTACTATGAAAAAACTATAAAGTATGAGTGGCCCAGAACCTAAATCAGAGAGTGTATACACTTCAAAAAATAAAAACCTGGATATGTAGGATTTGTGGCAAATATAATTGGCAAAAGTGTCTTTACAAATGAAAAAGACTCAACTGTCCTGCTTGAACAAACATTGTAATAGTACAATTGAAGTTTTTTTTTTTCCAGAAAAGGTCATAAAGAAAGAAATTTTAGAGGAATTCCTTTTAAAAAATGTTGATCAGATTAGGAGAAGGGTACGTAGCTAAAGCAGACTTTTAAAAATTTGACATTTGAGGGTGGTGTTTTTCCTCTGGCATAATCACTTATGTGTTCCCAGGCTTGCAAGACAGCATATATAGAGTCCTCTTTTTAATGTTTTTAATTTTATCCTTAAGCTCTTCTGATCTGGGGTTCTATGCTTCTATCTGGATCTCTCATATTTCCATTATTGTTTTCTTTTAGTCCGCTTTCATTATTACAAATTATGCTTTAGTAAAATGAAACCAAGTGTGAATCACATGATTGTATTAAATGAAACTCTGCTGAGGTCTGTATTTCCCATAATTTCTGTGACTTTGGAATGCCATGGGAATTCTATTACTCACCAGAAACAGAACACTAGAGCTTTACCTTGCTAATGATAAAATGCTTTATAGCTTAATTCTGCCAACAACAAAGAATCATCCATTTGCCTTTCACTCACTGGCTTTTTCTATAGCCAAGGAGGGAGGGAGGGAGGGAGGGAGGGAGAGAGAGAGAGAGAGAGAGAGAGAGAGAGAGAGAGAGAGAGAGAGAGAGAGAGAGAGAGAGAGAGAGAGAGAGAGAGAGAGAGAATATAAAAACAAGGAATCTTGGCCTCTTCTTCACTGGTTTTTCCTTCAGATAAGGAAGCTTACCATGTTAAATTTCAATTTCTCTAATTATTCTCCTGCTAATCTCCTATTTTCCCACAGTATCCTTGTCTCATATTGTCAAGTTCTGAGATTATTGCACCCTCACCCTGGCTAGCCCCTGCTTGCACCTTCATCCCCCTCAATCAATATTACAGAAACTGTATTTTTGCTTATTTCACCCTCCACTTCAACAATGTTTGGAGGCTGGAGAGATGACGTAGCGGTTCATCTCAGGGGCTGCTCATCCAGTAGACACAGGTTCAGTTCCCATCACCCACATGGTGGTCCACAGACAACCTTAACTCTAGTTCCAGGGGATCTGATGTCTTGTTCTATCCCATGTGGTCACTGGGCATACATGTGTTGCAAACACATACATACAGAAGAACATTCATACACATAAAATAAAATAAATATCTTTAAAAACCATTTTCTTATTCATTATTACTTTATCCTCTGGACAAATAAATAGAACTTCCTGTCAGTTTAAATATTAGTAAAATGTGTGAGATGAAATCATGAACATTTTGGGGTTTGCCAGTAAAATATGACTGTTAATAAACAATGACAAAGAGATGTGTTTACATTTATAAATTTCAGTACACATAATGTAAGGACAATGGTGCATCCTAAGATGTTTTTCCTGAAAAGCACACACTAAACAGACTCTATGGGTCCTGCATATGAATAATTATATTCATTACTAGAATAAATGACATGGGTTACTCAAACAAGTGATTCACACAGAGACATTTGAGAACTAAAATATACTTAAGTATATTTAAATATGTATTTTCAAGTAAGATGGAACAAAATTTTATGAAATACTTAGCGTAAATCTTCCTGAAGATGTCTACTGCAATTTCTTTAGTGCTCCTATCTTTACTCAATAGTTCTTCCACGAATTTATAATTATTTTCAGGTGCATTTCTATTTGGGATTTCAATGCTCTGAGAAGATACTAATTGCTTACTTATAAATCTAACTCCTTTAAAATAATCAACTCAAAATATTTAAAAGGAAGTTTCCAGAGTGTTTTGGTATTTTTAATTGAAATATCATCCCATTTTGTATTCCTGGTTAGCCTAGAAATTATAGATAACTCAAAATTATAGCTAACCCTCCTGTCTCAGCCTCCCCAAAGCTATGATTATTGCTAGGAACCACTACACATGAGTAAAAATAAAACTTAAATGAATTAATACTACAATAATTTTAGAAACTTTTATACCATAAGATGTTCTATATTAATTTGAAACAAATATGTTACAAATTGGGGCAAAATATTTCATATAATTAACAAAGAATGACAAGGGACCTCGTGGATAAAATCTTAAATATGGTGTTTTTGCATTATTAGAAATGACCGTAATGCTACATCAATGTGTAGACATTGCATTCGTAAATGAGTTTGTTGAGGATGGAAAAGTGTTTTCCTCCTATCTAACAGTTTGTCCTTATTTCTGTGTCCCTGTGATACAAACATAATCAATCATACATTAGTATCCTTAGAAGTAAAGCATCAAGTTGGTGCACATCTTTAATTCCAGCACTCAGGAGGCAGAGGCAGGTGAATTTCTGAGTTCGAGGCCAGCCTGGTCTACAGAGTGAGCTCCAGGACAGCCAGGGTTACATAGAGAAACTATGCCTCAAAAAAAAAAAAAAGAAAGAAAGAAAGAAAGAAAGAAAGAAAGAAAGAAAGAAAGAAAGAAAAAGAAAAAAAGAAAAGAAAAAGAAGAAGAGAAAAAAGAAAA
>NC_034611.1:36370990-36373739 GCF_900095145.1 Mus pahari | reverse complement strand
AGGAGAAGGAGAAGGAGAAGGAGAAGGAGAAGGAGAAGGAGAAGGAGAAGGAGGAGAAGGAGAAGGAGGAGAAGGAGAAGGAGAAGGAAAAGGAGAAGGAGAAGGAAAGCATCCTGTATTAAAACAAATCTCAGAGAAGACATAAGAGTGTGACTTAAAATCACAGAAACTAGTTATAACAGAATCCCACACTTAGAAAAGTGTCGTTTCACATAAAGGTTTCCTAAAGCTTTCTTTATACTGGAAAACAAAGCCTTCAGAAAACTTATCAAAGGCATTGAGCTGTGGATAAATAGCTACCAAAACCAATCCTTGCTTCCTTAGCCATGTTCACTTTCTCCATCATCCACTCTTTCTTGACTCCATAGTCAGAGGTGTAAAATTTTTAAGCATGGTAAAAAGCTAAAAAATAAATCGAGCGACAAACAAATAATAGAATTCATGATCTTAATGTGTGTCTTACATCTTACACACTATCAACATAGTACCGAAATTTTATTGACAGTGTCTACTTTCACACTGAAATGACTTCAGTTGATGTGGGAGATGGAATGGAGAAATGGACTTCCCTTTTCAAGTAATGGATCACCAAATGAAAGCCCCTAGGAAGAACTCTTTCCTGTCACAACATTGATGTCAATTCAAAAGTAGCTTCAGCCAGGGATGAACGTACAAAGGTGCTCTGACTCTTCCACATGTCCGCAGCCCGTAAAGTCTGTGCGTTTATTAACTGACTTCCAGTCCCACGGACTCTGTCAGCCTGTTGTTAAAGAATTGTACACTGCTGAACTGGAACAAAGTTTGATATCATTTAACTAAGAGAACAAACAAATGAAAGGTTTTTCCTTGTCCTTTTTCCCTCTTCAGCAGTGGGACAAAAGTCGCTGTTATAAACAGAATGATGTAGAGGGAAAAAAAAAAAATGTAATGGTGTAAAAGTTTAAGGAATAAATGGAAAATAAAATATTTGTCTTTAAAAGCCATACCTTTCCTCTAACTTAGTGAGGAATTTACTCATCTGTCTGTCTGCCTATCTATCTATGGGGTCCTCCTTTGTCCTTTAAAGGGATTATACGAAGCTTGATTTATAGAGATATATTCCTAACATTAGAATTCTATTACTGACTGAGCCTGTGATTCTAATGTAACCATGATCCAGTGAGAAGTTAAAAGTGATGATTAGAATTACGCTCATAGAGATTTTCTTGGATATTCTGCTGCAAGGTTTCTACTTATTTCTCCAATATATATTAATATTAATATAATAACCCTAGCTGACCTATAGCTGTAGGCAGTGGGGCTGAATATGCATCTTCTATGCACAATACTTACCACCTTTAGAAATGCAAATGAGCAGTCATGGCAGTGATATGGAGATTGGTTGGAACTCCCTGTACTCCTCTCACTGAAGCAAGAAATGGGGTCAGGGGAGTGGGATAATCTTATTCCTCAGAGCCAAGGTTGGAAAGTGTGGATATAAAAGATAAAGGAAGAACTAAGGTAGTTCATGGCAGGTAGCCTTAGATACTATGAAATAAGATCTGACGCTAAGCATGGGGTCAGATGTAGTAAGAACTACATGTTAATTTTTAATTTTTTATTCTATTACTTGAGAATGGGTATAGATATCCACAAAAAGGAAAAAAAAAATATGTAAGGAAAGGCTACCTTTCCATCTATCTGATTCCAGAGTCAGAGATATGGGGATAGTGGGGTGGTCCCCACAGGCTGGTTAGCTCTTCTCTGACTGTCTTTGCCAGGTTGCAGTTACCTCATATCCTCCTCCCACCTCACTTCTTTCCTCTAGGGTTTTTAACACACACACACACACACACACACACACACACACATACACAACGTGTGTTAAATAACTTCAAGCATACCAATTTCTTCTGCAGAAAATTTCATGAACAGCTCCTTATCTGTTGGTTAGTGTGTTGACATAAACCTCATGGGAAAACCTGTCCCTTACACGATGGAAATGTCTGCTGCAGACAAATATAGTTGTTGGAAAAGAAGCACATTTAAAATCTGAGCTGCTCCCTGGAGACTCAATAACAATTTTGAAAACAAGAAAATAGCAAGAAAGCTACAAGTGTTCATGTAAATATACAAAAGTTTAAATATTTTTAAGTAAATCATTTGCTGTTGTCATAAGCTATAAAGCAATGGCAAGCATTGAATAAAATAATGTAAGCACCATAAAATATTGAGATGTTAGAGAACATAGAAAGGTTGATATTTTGGAGATAAATTTTTGTTCCTATATTCCTGTAATAAAAAGGGAATAAAAATCCCTACATAAGTACTTTGAAAGTTAAAGGAATGACGAGAACTCTGTTCGGATTTTGAGGCCAGCATACTTTTAAAATTACGGAACATATTTCCGTCCTAATCTATCTGCCAAACTCTCAGCTGTCTGTCTGGGGCAGGCAGGCTGTCCTTTCATCGTGCTTCATGGAGCTGAGCACGTGGAGCATGTACCTTGGCTGTAGTTTGCAGTCTTTGTCTTCAACTACATATCCCCTACACTGACGAAAATTTTCTGAAAACTTATGGAGATCTCAATTTGCAATAAATTAGATTGGCATGTCTCGCCTCTTATTGATTTACAGCCTCGGAAGAGAACTATATACTGGTAGATTAGGAATTTTTCTAAGGAAGGAAGACAAGACTTAAACAATGGAGAGAGAGAGAGAGAGAGAGAGAGAGAGAGAGAGAGAGAGAGAGAGAGAGAGAGAGAGAGAGA
>NC_034611.1:36337135-36370941 GCF_900095145.1 Mus pahari | reverse complement strand
AGAGAGAGAGAGAGAGAGAGAGAGAGAGAGAGAGAGAGAGAGTCTTGCAAAGACCTTTCTGTAAAATTTTTACTTTATAATATTAATTTTACCAGAAATATGACAACATACAGACCTCTGCAAGTTGATTTGGAACTCTGCCAGATTGCTGAATTGTTTATTTCTCAAAAATTCTGGTTAGAATATGTTGGGATCTGTAGTGTATAGTCTCATACCTTCCATAAATACAGATAGGAGGAATTCTGCAAAATTCCTTCTGTTTCTACTTTTTAAGATAATTCTAAAAGGATTAATGGTAGATCTTTGAATCTGTTAGAATTCTGCCATAAATTCATCTGGTCTTGTGCTTTTTTTTAGGGTGGCATGGGGCGTAGTTCAGTTAATATGGTTTATTTTTTGTTTATTTTTTATTTAAGAGCCAGGTCTTAAGTTCATCAAATCTTTGTCTTATTTTTAATGCTTATATTCTATTTTTATCAATTTCTCCTCTTATTTATATTATTTCTTGCTATTGACTGGGTTTAAAATTAGTTTCTTATTGCCTTGTTTATTTTTAAATATTTAAGTTACATCATTAAGCCATTTACTTATTGGGTTCCTTTTAAATTTTTACTTTTTTAATGTAGGCAATTAGCAATATAAATTTCTCTTATAGGACTAATTTTAATGTTTCCTGGAGGTATAATTGCTTGTGTTCTAGTTTATATTTATTTTTATGATTTTTTTTGTTTCTTTCTAATTTCTTCTATGACTCACTCATCATCAGTAATGACTTGTTTAATCTCCATGAGTTTGTTTCCTTATGAGAAAAATTGATTTGCTTTCAACATTGTTTTGTTTGTTTGTTTGATTTTTTGTTTTTGTTTTTTTGTCATGGCCAGGCAGAAGAGAAAGTTATTTTAACCTTTCAAATTTATTAATATTTGTTTTGTGACTTAGGATGTGCTCTTACTCAACGAAATTCCCATGTGCTACTGAATATAATGTATATTTCTTGGAGTTTGAGTGAGATTGTCTTTAGAGATAGCCACACCATTTGATATATCATGTCAGTGAATTATGTTTTTTTCTGTTTATGTTTGTCTAGACAATGTATCTAGTGACAAAATGAGGGTATTGAAGTGACCTTGTACTTCTAGTGGACTTTGTCCATCTGTGTATAAGCAGCGTTGTTTTACGGTCACTGATTCAATGCCTTCCCCTTCCAGCTTCTGCTTTGAGTTCCTGTTTTGGCTTCTCTTGATGATTCAACACATATGACAAATAAATCCTTTCTTACCCCCAAATTTGACTTAGTTGTAATTTTTTTAATAAATTCAATAGGGAGCAGAAATTGGTACCAACAATTAAGACATTGCTGTGAAATATCTCACCATGCTGTTACAGGAATATTGCAGATTTGTTGGAACTTTAGGCTGGGAAAGCCACTGAAAGCTCTGTGTTTAGTGGGCTTTCTGGTGAGAGCTTGGGGATAATAACACTGAATGAAATAAGACAATGGAGTCCTGACTTGTGAAATTTCGGCGGAAATCAAAGATCCTATGATGACTGTTACATTCTATTTTGGATTAGGTAAATTTTAAAGTGAAATCTTCACTTTATAGAATAGTAGATGTCAATTTGCTGTGGCCAAAGAATTGGTTGTGATTAATAAGTGACCATCATCACGAAAATGAAATCTTCTAAACAGTATTTCCTCAAGGTCAGCATGCAAACTGTGGTCCAGTGTATCCAAGGCCGTATCTCAAGCTCTTTTTTTTTTTTTTTTTTGATAATGGTGATACGTTAGATTATTCCACTTGTTACTGGTTTTGATTGTACGAAAAGTCTACAAAAGGCATTCAAGGTTTTAATCTACATAATATTGTCAGGATTTCTGTGAAGAGAAACCAGAGAAGGCCCTAAGTGAAGATAGAGTCTCCGCTGCAGAGGAAACCCTGACACTGAAGTTGTTAGAGTTTGGAGAGGCCAGGAAGAAACTGGTAAATCTAAGCCTGAGATGCAGTAGAGATTACAGCAAGATGAACAGTGGAAGGCAAAGAGCCTCAGCCGACTGGAAAGCTGGTATGTGGTGTGGATGGAAACCACAGGTGATGATTGAGTTCCAGATGGCAGACCCGGAGTTCATTACCCATTTGGATTTTAGTTTTCAATAGATCTGATTGTAAATATGTGCTATCTTCAGAAATAGTATATAACTTATTTGGGGGTTTATGGGGGCTGCCAATAAGATACTCAGTTTTCATGATAACTTTGGCATTTAAATCATCAGATTTTTATTTTAAAACTAGGAAGTTTAAAAGTTGGACTGTCCCTTATATTGTGATATTAATATGAACTCTTGAGAAAAATAAACAAGAAAGGAAATGATTAAAGTATTGTACATGATGCAAAAGTACATCAAAGTAAAAAGGAATGAAGTACCTTGCTCCCATTGTGGTCCAGTTGACAAATCTGGGAAGAGGAACCTTAGTTGCATAAGTGCCTTGATTGGAGTGGCCTGTGGGCATGTGTGTGGGAGCATATTACTGACTGTTAATCCATGTAGAGGAGCCCATCCCATTGTGGTGCCATCCCCAGGCCAATACTTTGGAAATAATTATGGAAAAGTGAGTACAAAGAATGTAAAGACCCAGTATACAGGGGAGAGCCATGAACTAATGTCTTCCGGATATGACATTACCTATGCCAGTATCAAGTCAAAGTGGCTGTAGTTACTTCACAAGATCTGCATAAGATCAATTCAGTCAAAATCCACTTGCTCATGGTCTGCACCAATTGGATTATGGTACTAGCAATAACTGTTATAAAACACAACATGTTGACAGAACTCTAATTCCTAGAATTTGTGTGGGTGTTATCTTGCATAACAGAAACATAATCTTGAGGACAAAATTAATTTTAAATCAGTTTTTTTCTTAAAATACAGGTTTTATCCTAGATAATCTCTCTAAGAACCAAGGTTTAGTAAAATGTCTTTATTCCTTTCCAGATCTTGAGAATAGCTATCCTTTATAAGGTTGATATAGATCCCAGGTGCAACCATTTTAAGTGTTTTCTTCCAAATTATTATGTTGTCAAATTCTTTTCATGATATTTATGCTTATACTCATAAATTATGTATCCTTTAGGATACTTCCTTTCCTCTTTGAAATATTAGACTGCAACCTGGAATGATGATTGAAAATAAACCAATCCTTTACTCCCTAGGTTACATTGTGTCAGGGTATTTTTCAGAACACCAATGTGAAACTAAGGCATACGGATTTAAACATAAGTTTTTAAAAGACAGTTAGAAACCATGGACATTTATCAAAATTATTATAGTAGGTCTCATTTAGAATCCATGGCTTTCTCAGACATGGGTTATCGGCTAGGTTGCAATAACAGGCATAGACTCCTTCCTGTAGAGAGAGACTTAAATATAAGCAACAATGCCGTTCACTACCAACATTAAATCCATGTCACTTGGCATCCAGTGAACCCATGATGCCAAACCAACCACCATTGTATCTTTCAGAACTTGTAGATATATATGGATGTTAATTAATTTTGTTCCTAAATACCCATTATAACATCTTCTGGGACTGTGGGGGTCAGTTACCAGCGAAGAAACTTCCAGAACAAAAGTAATAAACAGAATGGGAGAAAATGCTTGGAGGTTAAACATATGACCCAACAATAAGATCTTGCAGAAGATTCTGGAGAGGATCCAGTAGTCTTCCAATCATCTTTATGGAAGTGCTGATATTTAGGGAGGTTCATGGGACTCAATAAGATAGGATACACTCTTAGTACGGGAGATTTTATCTGATGGCATAAGATATCTAGTTGGGGTATTGTCTCTCCCATAAATTAGTGATTCTGTATCATATTACTTTTATATATGTACATATCTTAAGAAGTTCATAGAGTAGTAGGTTTCCATATTACTTCATTTATCCTGCTCTCTAATTTCTTCTCCCCATTTAGTCTTCCTATTTTAGATTCCTTTTTATCTTTTGAGAACACTATTCTTTTAATCATTCCTTGGTAGATCCTCTTAATATTGACTAGTTTTAATTTATGTCAACTTAGAACAAGCTAGAATCATTAAAGAGTAAGGGAGTCTCAGTTGAAAATATTCCTCTATATCATCCAGTATTATCCAAGCCTGTGGGGCATTTTCTTAATTAGTGATTCATGAAGGGGCCAGCCAATTATAAGTGGTGACATCTCTGAACTGATAGTCCTGGATTCTCTAAGAAAGCAGGTTGAATATTCCATGAGCAGAAAGCCAGTAAGCAGCACTCCTTCGTGATCTGTGCCTCAACCTCTTGTTCTAGGTTCCTGCCTTACTTGAGATCCTATCCTAAATTCCTTGGATGATGAACTGAGATATGGGAATATAGGCTGAATAAACCCTTTCCTTTCCAAGTTGCTTTGGTCATAATGTTTCATCTTGGCAATAATAATCCTAACTGAGACAAGTTGCTACTATGATAGTTGGGTATTGCTATTACAGATCTTAACATATTTTGGGAAGAATTATGAAGGATTTTGGTATTTACAACCATAAGAGTCATTGAGTGTCACTAGCTCGGTGGAATGTTCTTTTATAGCTTTGAAGAATGTATAGAATGGTGCAGTTGGTGGAGAACTGGCTTGTGGAGTTTTGGAGGAAAGGAAAAACACCATTGGACTCATTTGTTATTTTGAATTAAGATTCCATGGCTCTGATTACTTGGGCTGAAGAATTAGCTAGGATTAACAATATACCAGAACTATTAAAGTGAAACCTTTGCTTTTGTTAGGCTAGTGGATGGCACTCAGATGGAGCTAAGTATTTAGCAGTAATTAAGATAAGACCAGCATCATTGAGGGGAACTATTTGGGGAAGTGTTTCCTGAGAGCACACAGAAACTGTATGGCAGAGGTGGCCATGATCATAATTTGCACTGGCAGATAATTTTGTTAGTGTAATAGCCACCTAGGTTTTTAAATCATGAAGGGATCATGTCAATCACTGGAAGCTTGCCACTGTAGGAGGCCAGGAGAGGCCATTAGTGATGCTGTAGCTTCGGCAGCATTTAAAGGACCAATATTAAAGGGAATATTCAAAGAAGTTGAGGCTTGAAACCATCAAGAGTCCCTAGGCTACTGGTGAAAGTGCAGAGCAGTTGCAGAAGACTCTAGCACTTTGGAGATGCAAGTACCATAGTATGACCACAAAGAAGAGCAGCAACTCTGATGTACAGTCTGCCTGACCTTAGAAGACAAGCTGTATGTGCTGCACAGGGCAGAGCCAGAGAAGTCACCAAAGCCTTTTGGAGAAGCCCAGAAGTTAGTGAGTGAATCCCAGAAATTGGACATTGAATTATTAACAAAATTTGAGTTTGTTTTTGCGTTGTTCTGATGGTGACTGGAACATGATTTTTCCCTCTTGAGGTGAGAAGAAATTTAATTTCATTTTGATTTTTACAGATGCACCCAGATGACTTTGAACTTTTGAAAAAGATTATGAATATTTAAAAGCAATTGTATACTTGAAAAAAAATCCAAGCAGACTAGAAGAAGCAGGGGTAAGAACAACTTCATAGAAGAAAGACTAAACACATTAAAACTCAGGCCTACTTAGAATTAGAAAGGGCTATGGGAAATTTGAAGTTATTTATGTTTTACATTTTACTATTAATATTAACGTGCTATCTTGGGAATTAATGAGTAAGAAAAGTTCTCTTTGGAAAATGATGTGTTTGTGTATCAGTTTGATAAGGGTAAGTTATATTGGCTAGTTTTATGTCAAATTGACACGAGCTAGAGTCATTACAGAGGAGGGAGCCTCTATAGAAAAAAATTCCTCTATATCCAGCAATACCAAATCTATGGGACATTTTCATAATTAATCACTTATGAAGGAGAAACAAGTTATGAATGGTGACATGCCTTAGCTAGTAGTCCTAGATTCTATAAGGAAACATACTGAGCAAGCATGAGGAGCAGCCTAGTAAGCTGAAAACTTCCATGAGTTCTGCACCATCTTCTGGTTCCAGAATCTTGTCCTGCTTGAGTTTCTATCTTGACTTCCTTTAATGATGGACAATGATGTGGAACCATAAGCCAAACAAACACTTTCTTCCCTGAGTTGCTTTGTTCATGGAATTTCATCACAGTAATAGTTACCCTAAAACACTCTCCTTATTCCCAGCACTTACTAGACAACTAAGCTCTGTGGTTACTGGATGATAGTCAGATATCAAACACATTCAAGATAGTATCCACACATGTTGTATAGTTACTTGTTCCAAGGGAAGATCTATGTTGGTGGAAAAATTCTTTAGACGAGATCTTATAAAAAAAGAAAATGTGGTTCATTTACACAATGAAATACTATTCAGCAATTAAGAGAAAGCACATGAATAGTTTTGCAGGCAAATATATAGAACTAGAAAATACCATTCTGAGTGAGATAACACACACCCAAAAGGCATTGCATGGTATGTATTCATTAATAAGTGGATATTAGCCATAAAGGTACAGAAAAACCAGTATACAGTTACAGTACTCAAGAAGGTTAACAAACCCAAGGGCCCAAAGTATCATGTTTCAACCCTGCTTGGGAGGGAGAAGAAAGCAATAGGGGTGGGTAGAAAGACAGAGGGACCTAGGTAGGAGAGCTTAAGGGGAGGGGAACATGATCAAATATTGGGGAAAACAGAAGAGAAGCCCTGAGATCCAGTAGAATGAATTGAAATATTCAACAGAAATTTTGACTGAGAGGTAAGGGGACCCTCTAGAATGTACCAGAGACCTGAGAGGTACAGACTCTCAACACTCAAAAGGAGGGACTTTAGATAAAATGCCCAATAGTGGGGAGAGGGAATTAGTAGGGTACAACTCAAGTAGAAAGTGGAGGGATGGGGTAGCCTTCTCATAGCCAAAAACTTTGACCTAGTATCGTTCCTGTCTAAAAGAACTGCAGGGACAAAATGGAGAAGAGACAGAGTGAAAGGAGGTCCAGTGACCAGCCTAGTCTGGGATTTATCTCAAGAGGAGCCTCCAAGCCTGACATTATTACTGATGCTATGGTGTGCTTACAGACAGGAGCCTAGCATGACTGTCCTCCAAGAGGCCCAACAAGCAGCTGACTAAGACAGAAGCAAATACTTTCACCCAACCAATGGACTGAAGTTGGGGATCACTGTGCTTGAATTAGGAAAAAGCTGCCTGGTCTGGCCTCATGAGAGAAGATAAGCCTAACTCTCAAGAGACTTTAGGCCCCAGGGAATGGGGAGGTGTAGTAGGGGTGGTGGGAGATCCTCTTGGAAACAGGGGAAGGAGAAATGTGATACGTATCTGTGAAAAAGAAGACCAGTAGAGAGATAAGTACTGGACTGTAAAAATAAAAGTAATTTAAGAGAGAAAGAGAGAGAGAGAGAGAGAGAGAGAGAGAGAGAGAGAGAGGAGAAATACTGAAAGACAACTATCCAAGACAGAAAATGAACAACTCAAAATAACCCAGGAAGTCCCTGAAAATTGCTAGTTTCATTATATCTCCATCCTGACCAAGGGTAAAGAATAAAGACTTATAGTAGTCACCCTCAGACAAGGCATAATTCATACAAGACAGTCAGACAAGCCAAATAGTCAAGATGAAATAGAGAACAAACTTAATGCATAAAAAAATAACAACAACAAAAGAAAAACAAACACAAAAATGAGACATGTTGTTTGGAAAAGTCTCAGATGAACTGATACAAAAATCAATGGACAGAAGCAGCTGACTCCTATCGTTAAATTAGGGAAGGCTGAAAGAAGCTGAGGAGAAGATCAATTTTGCAGGAGGACCAGCAGTCTCAATTAATATAGACCCCTAAAATCTCTCTAACACTGGACCACCAGACAGGAAGCATACACCAGCTGATGTGAGGCCTCCAACATATATACAGCAGAGAACTGTGCACATTCAGAGATGATGTACCTAACCTTCAAGTGACTGGAGGCCCTAGGGTGTTTAGAGGTCAGGTGGGCTGGGGGTGGACACATCCATGTGAAGACAGAAGGTGGGGAGAAGGTATGGGATATGGAAGAGTTGGAGAGTAGACAGGGGGGATAAAATGTGAAACGTAAAAAATGAATTAATTAATTAATCAATCAATTAAAAAGAAAAGATACTCTGCAAACTGTTGAGCTGTCTAGATTATGCAGTGTGCTTTCAGTTTCCAGCCTTAGGGTGTTATTGCCTATTTTGGAATGGGCTTTGTGATACAAAAGTCTTTTAGTCATTTCTAGTCACACACATGTATTGGTTTCACCCAATTAGACTTTGACCGTATATGGAATTTGTTGTGTCATAGGCTCTCTATATGAGGCAAATAGATGTGTGTGTGTATGTGTGCATATGTCTACAGAGAAATGTCTGACATACAACAACACATAAGTGAAAACATGAAATATTTGGTTTAACTTTTGGTGTCTGAATTAGTTCACTCAGGATAATTTTCTTCTAGCTTTATCCATTCACCTAAAGTTTTTATAACTTTCTTTTTATTAACAGCAGAATAATATTCCATCACGTAAATGTATCATTTCCATTTATTAGTTGATGGTCGTGTAGGATTTTATAATTTCTGGCTATTATGAAGAGTGTAGCAATGAGTAAGTATCTCTGTAGTTCTTTGAGTTTATTCCAAAGAATTATATTCCTATTTCCTAAAGTATAGCAATTCTCAAATTCCCAAGGAACCGCTACTCTGATTTCCACAGAGGCTGTTCCAGAAATGAATAAGTGTTCTTCTTCCCCCACGTTCTCACCTGCCTGAGCTATCATTCATTTTGTTCATCTTTGCCAGTCTGACTTGGGTAAGGTGGTATCTCAGAATTTTGTCTTGCATTTCCCTAGCATTTGGATGTGATGAACATTTCTCTAAGTGTTTCCCAGCTATTTATGTTTCGTGTTTTGTGAACTCTGTTTTGTTCAATATACTCCACTTTTGAACTCCATTTTGTAATATAGATTTTTGTGTTCACTTATTTTAATTTTTAAAAAATTCTAGATCTTCACAGTCTATTATGTATGTAATTGGTAAAGATTTTTTTCCCATTATGTAAGCGAATATTTTGCCTAAGTTATGGTATATGCTTTCCCAAAAGGCACCTTCCTGCTTCATGTGGTCCCATTCATATTTTGTTGGACTTAATGCTTATGCTAGTGGTGTCTTGATAATAAAATATTCTTCTGTGCCAAAGCGTTAAAGCCTATTCTCTGCTTTCTCATTTATCAGATTTGAAGAGCATTTATTTTGAAGTTTTTATTATATTTGGAGTTGAATTGAGTTTTGTGTAAGGTGATCATTTTCAATCTATTTATTGTCTTCTGCATGTAGCCAGCCATCCTTTTTGACCAGAACCATTTGCTATTTATATCACAGAACTTAGAAATAAGTTGGTGCTCAATTAGAAGCTTTACCCCTAATGATTAGCATGCATTTCCTGGAAGATACTCAGTATGCTCCTGGGGAAAGCAATCATTCATATTACTCAGGAACAAAATGTACAACCTATAACAGCAGCTTGACTCTAAGATATACTGCTGCATTACATTAGTGGCATATATATTATGGAAGTAGCCAACCACTCTCTTTTTCTTTATAACCTCTGTTAGATTTAAGATCCACTCAGTGAGGTGAAACATACTGCTAAAGTGGCCAAGAACCTGAAACTAGATAGGTAATGAGCCTAATATAATAGTATACTGCGAAAAACATTAGAAATAAAATCCCTCCTAATAACTTATTTCTATACCGTAGATCTATGCCTTTTCCAGTACTTTTTAGAAAGGCCTCTTCTTGTAATAGTCAGAAATTAACAGAGACAGACAACCTAACAATGTGTAGAAAGTGAGATACTTTGGAACACTATGTCCTCATGAAACCATATCTCCATCCTAAGGTTCAGGGATCTATGTGGAAGCAGAAACAGAAAGATTGTAAAAATTAGAAGTGATGGGTGACTCCAAAGTAATAGTGACTTTCAAAAACAACAGGAGTGACATATATATGTGAGCACAAAGTGACTGTTCCAACAAATAGGGTCAAACCAGTTGTAGTTCCATTTGCTGGAAGGGCGACTTAGACACAAGATACCACCCTTAATCAAGAAGCTATTTGCAATTGATTGCTGCTGGCAAAGAAAAAATTCATTTTCAATGTGATGTCACCAGATATACTAATCATATTCCCAAGAAAGTCATGAAATGAACTCTGTGGTCATTTGTGTGAATTTTTTTTCTTTTATTTTGTTTCTACATTTCATTTATGTCTTATTGGATTTTTGTTTGTTTTGATTTTCATTTTTGGGTTTTGCGGGATGATTTTTGAGATGAGGTAAGGAAAGGGGAGAGAAAGCAAGGGAAAAAGAGAGGGAGAAAGAAGGAGAACTTAAGTTGAGTAGGAAGTGACACATTTCAGGGAGAAGTTTCAGGAAATAGGAAAAAATGGATCAAAAAAAATTGTAAGAGGAAAACTGATGCAGTTTTAATACAAGCAATAAAAGGAGAAGTTAAAAAATCACCACAGAATAAAAGCAAATAATTCAATTGAAAAATTATTTTCTGACTTCAATGAATATTTTGCAAAGAAACGCATACAAATATCTGATAGATATATAAAAACTATATACCTGCAATAATAACAGAAATACAAATTAAATTCACAATGTGATATAGCTCCAACATAGTACTTATTTAAAAAATAAAGCATAGTAGTGAGGTTACAAAGAAAAGTAAATAAAAGAAATGTAACATAAATGTCACAAAACTCATCAGTCATCATACACATATATGTGTGCATACAAATATATATTCACAGAGAGAAAAAGGCATAGGCCTGCTTTCTAATATATATATATATATATATATATATATATATATATATATATATATATATATATTATACCTTCTCAGGTCTTTAACACACGTGATAATCATATTTAACTTATATTAGTTGAATAATTAATGTGACAATATAGTTTTCCATCAAAAATAAAGATAATGTTTTTAACAATGAAAATAGATATTTAAATAAATGTTTTTGTACAGCTTAAAACAAAAAATTAAGTTGCTAGCAAAATAGGTAATTGGAGACTATCTGTGAGTAAATATTCATCTATGATTCTCATCCTACTCCTTAGCAATAATGAACCATATATACCATGAATCATTGCAACTAGAATTGCAAACTCTATAAAGAAAAACACCAAGGACTACTAAAATTATTTTGTTTTTAAGCAGCATATTTGTTGCTTGTTTAATTTAATGTTTTCTTGTGTGACAATGGAGGACAAGCAAATGAGCAGAAAAATTTCAAAATAAGCTATAATCCATTGCTGTTTCTTTCACAGCTCTCCATACTGCTCATCCTTGGTATGATTCATATAGACTGTTAAAACTTGCCCACAGCACAGCATTCCCTTGTTTATCTCTTGGACCTCTGATGAGCCTGCTGATTAATTCCACAATCAATGTCCAAAAAGCTTTAGAAAGGCAAAGGAATGGCTTTGATTTACCCAGATTGTACTTGTGGAAAGCCTGGCATAATCTCAGCTGAAGTATCAGGCCTCACCTTTGATAGGTAATTCATGACCAAGGTCAAAAAGAGAACACTATTTCCTGAGGGACCACCCACCCAGGCTACCTAGAGTCATGTGATGAAAAATTATTTGAATAATGCATGAAGTACAAGCATAGCACTGTCATTTAGTGAGCTCTAAAAAAAGACCTGGTACAGTAAATACAACTGATTTTTATGTATCTTGGAAGATGACACTCTGTTAGAAAATATGTCATAGTCATCTTCTCTGGCTGTTAAGACATCTAAAGTCATGCTGGTTTCACAGCCTCCCTCCTGATTACAATTCTGACGGGCAGTTAGTGAGGAGTGTGTGCAGTGTTTCATCAGACTATTCAGTTTATACAGATGGAATGATGTTTTGCTCACTGAATCCATTACAAGTGCAACTATGGGACTAAATGGATCTGCCTTTGTTTTAGACAGGAGTGTAGCCAGAATAACCAGAAGAATTTAAAAAGCACACCCTCTCACTGCACTGAACACAACCCAGCATTCCACGATTTTCCCGGAGGTCTCAGGAGCTCTACTTAACCCTTTCCTAGCTGATATTAAAAATGTTGTTTCCAGGCTGGAGAGATGGTTCAGAAATTAAGAGCACTGACTTCTGTGCCTGAGGTCCTGAGTTCAATTCCTAGCAACCACATGGTGTCTCACAACTATCTGTAATGGGATCCAATGTCCTCTTGTGGTGTGTCTGAAGACAGTTACAATGTATTCATATATAAAATAAATAAATTTTTAAAAATGTGTTTCCCACAGGTATTCTACATTAGACACAGTCCCATTTTATTTTACCCTTTAAAAGCTAGAACGAGTCTAGCATTTTGGAATAGACCTAGCTTGAAAACTCAGAAAAACACAGATTTCAAGCTCTATGTTAAAGATAGTCAAGATATAGTTTATAAGTTGAGTATTAAAAGACATATTCTTGGCCTTAGCCTCAGAACTGGCTCAGGTCATTTTACAATGTTGTCTAATTGTCTTTTATCTTTTTAATCCTTGCTCCTGCCCTGGAGAACCTGTTGACTGACTGAGCTGGCCTGGTCAGATGGTGCCTCAATATTGGAGCTCCAGTAAGTGTGGTACAGTGAAGGACACTGCAGGAAGTGTGCACAAAGAAAAGCAAAAGAAGATTTATGCCAGCCGGGAATAAACCTTGTAAAAAGGGACAAGGAGGAGAATGGGACTTGGTGGCTGCCAGAAAGGCTGGTGTGACAAATGGAACAACCCTACCCTCCTGCTGACTCCGTCACTGATGATGATGATGATGATGATGATGATGATAATTCCTGCACATAGTGAAGTCCACTGGGCCTATGTTCCTGACCCATTATTGATATTTCCAGCATCGTAGTTCAGATTGAAGATTCTCATGACCAGTAATAATACTCAACTTCTTGGATCTCCCTGGACAGGGGAATCAATTTATAATAAGACCATGACATTTACTGCATTTGATGAAGGGATTCCCGTTTGCTTTGTGAAGAATAGTATAAATGATGGGTATTATTTCAGTGTTTCCTCAAACTTGGAGGAAAAAATTTCACAAACCATAACTCAAAGCATAAAGATAGGCATGCCTAAATATTATAAGGGATTTGTCCCTGATCCTTGTGAGATACAATCTTGTGGATCTGTTCCCATAGAGAATGTGGAACTGGCATTTGACAAAGTTATTAGATGGAAAGAATGTTTTAACCAATCCCTGAGGTGATTTAATGCCTCCAATAAAATGTGGATTGACTGGGCAGGGGATCAATCAAACATTGGGGAAAAGAAAATGTCCATAGGCCTTTGGCAATCAGAAGCAGGCCATATCCAATGGCATATCAGAAGTAAGCTGTGGCTCTCAATGAAATTACACTGAATATAGATAAACTTGGAACAGGGTCTGGATTTCAAACAAGTGTTAGTGCATGTGTTAAAGCTCCTAATCTTTTCTTATTTGTCATGTTAAAAATACTTTTTTTTTCTTCTACAGTATTTAATGTAAGTTGTATTGATTGTACACTTTCTAATTGTGTCAGTGTATTGAAAATTGGCATGTCTGTTATCGTGGTCTATCAACCAGTTTTCTTTTATTGCCTGTGAGTATTATAGACCCTTTATATTCTAAAAAAAGCTAAAAATATCGGAAGAAATGAATCAGATTTTAAGCTGAAGCAAGAGGGTAATGGGCTTGATTATTTGCTCGTATAGCAGCTTTAATTAAATTAATAGCTAGTACCATTGCTTCTGCAACTGCTTTGACACAAGAAGTTAACAGCTACTTTTATTAGTCATTTAGAAAAAGAAAAGAAAAGAAAAGAAAAGAAAAGAAAAGAAAAGAAAAGAAAAGAAAAGAAAAGAAAAGAAAAGAAAAGAAAAGAAAAGATGTTACTAATGCTATAAGATTCAAGAGGATTTAGATAGACATTTGGGAACATCAGATTGATGCTTTCAATGATACTATTCAAATTATTGGAGAAAAGGTTCAGAGTTTAATAGTAAGGAGCCATCTTGAGTGTCATGCCATATACTAAGGGATTTGTGTCATTTCTAAAATATACAATGACAGTCAATATAATTGGGAGAAAATTCAAAGGCATTTTCAATGTATTTTGCATAATTCTAACACCTCTCTGGATGTTTTAACTTTGCATAATGAGATTATGAATTTAAGGAATGCTTCTCTGCTGGGTTTTGATGCTGTGGATACTGTGGATAAAATTATTTGTGGTTTGTGGTCAGTATTTCCACCACAGTCAAGCTTCAAAAAGGGCTTATATAGTTTGATCCTGCTAGCTCTTCTTGTCCGGGAAATATTATTATTCATGCCCATTGTAATAAAACTTGCCTTTAAGACATGAATATGTTGGCAGCCAAAACACATGGCTTGAAACTGAAAATGGACTCCCAGACAAACTTATTAATTTAACAGGCTGACAGTCAGAAATGGGTAAGTTCTACACAGAGCCATACCAACCTAAGAAAAAAATGCATTGCTTTGTTTTGATTTTTTAAATTTAATTTTATTTCTAATTCATTTTTACACTCCATAGTCCATTCCTCACCCCTCTCCACCCACCCTCCGACTGCTCCACATCCCACCCCTCCTCCCCACCCCACCCCATCTCCACATGGATGCCCCCACCCCCTACCCCACCTGACCTCTAAACTCCCTGGGGTCTCCAGTCTCTTGAGGGTTAGGTGCATCATCTCTGAATGAACACAAACCTGGAAGTCCTCTACCCTATGTGTGTTGGAGGCCTCATATCAGTTGGTATATGCTGTCTGTTTGGTGGTCCAGTGTTTGAAAGATCTCTAGGGGTCCAGATTAATTAAGACTGCTGGTCCTCCTACAGAATCACCCTTCTCCTCAGCTACTGTTGATAATGCTTATTCTATGATGAGAAAGGACGGCATTACTGTCAGAACAACCTAAGACAGACATAGTCTTGTTTATGAAATAAAAAAAAGGGGGAGATGTGGAGAGCTTGGGGAGGCTACATCTAAGAATTTGGCAGGAATTTGACTTTGGGCCAGGACAGGGAAGTAAGGTCTGGCAGGAATCTGATTTTAGGCTAGAACAAAGAAGTAGGCTTCAGGTAAGAATATAACTTTGGGCTAGGACAGGGAAGTAGGCTCAAATATCTTGGTCATCCTGATAATCCTTAGACACAGTCATCATGGGAATTGTTTATTGCCTTGCTTGTTCCTTGACTATTGTTGCTTATTGTCTTGCTTATTCCTTTACCTATAACTGACTTTATTACTTGAATATAATTAAAATGGTATAAATGCAGATTTAGAAAAAAATAAGCCCACCTCAGTCTCAGAACTGGCTGGGGTCATGCTAAAAATTAAAAACTAATAAATTAATTAATATAAAATTAATAAAAGGCCTATTCTTAACAATCTCATGGAATTGAAATCATTTTAGTTCTTTTGAGGAAGTATTATTTTACAAGACTTCAGTCAAAGAGAAAGAATAGTTAGTGAGATCAGTCAAAACTGGACCTTATTTTCATTATGTTGCCAAATAACTTGAGAGCTAGTGAGCACTGCAGGGAAAAAAAAAAGTTTTTTTAATAAGACTGGAAATGCATGGTGCTTGTGGGTATTGATGATACTGGCCTTTTCCTCCAGTACAAATTTTGATCATCATGCTTTCAAAGACACACCTGTTCTCAGGTCTATATTACAAATGAAGAACCCCTTTGCAATGTTTAAAAAGCTGCCCAGGGACAGAAGCAGATAGCCCATCCTCTTCTTTATTAAAAAGAAAATAATTAAATCAGCAATAATGGAAAATATTGAAAAGAGACAGTTTCTTATTTGCTTTTACAAAGGGAGGTAGCCCATTCCATTTCTAGGCGATACTGAGCCTACTGTCTGGACAGAAACTTAAGGTATAACTTGCCAGTCCTTCAAGTGTGATGCTCAAAAAAAAAGTAAAGAATATGGGTCAAGAAAGCATCTCTGGAGGATATCATCCTTAGTGAGGTAACCCAATCACAAAAGAAGTCACTAGATATGCACTCACTGATAAGCCCAGAAACTTAGAATACCGGAGATACATTTTGTAAAACACAAGAAAACCAAGAAGGATGACCATTGTGTGGATACTTCATTCCTCCTTAGAATAAGGAACAAAATACCCATGAAAGGATATAGGTACAGAGACAAAATTTAGAGCTAAGATGAAAGGATGGACTATCCAGAGACTACCCCATCCGGGAATCCATCCCATCATCAGCCACCAAACCCAGATACTAATGCACATGCCAGCAAGATTCTGCTGAAGGGACCCTGATATAGCAGCCTCTTGTGAGCCTATGCCAGTGCCTGGCAAACACAGAAGTGGATGCTCACAGTCAGCTATTAGATGGAACACAGGACCCCCAATGGAGGAGCTAGAGAAAGTACCCAAGGAGCTGAAGGGGGCTGCAACCCTGTAGGTGGAACAACAGTATGAACTAACCAGTACCCCCTGAGCTTGTGTCTCTAGCTGCATATGTAGCAGAAGATGGCCTAATCAGCCATCATTGGGAAGAGAGGCCCCTTGGTCTTGCAAACTTTATATGACCCAGCACAGGGGAAGGCCAGGGCCAAGTAGTGGAAGTGTGTGGGTAGGGGAGCAGGGGTGGGGGAGGGTTATAGGGAACTTTTGGGACAGCATTTGAAATGTTTATAAAGAAAATAATAATAATAAAAAGAAAAAAAAAAAAGAAAGCACCTCAAACTTCCTGTGGGTTAATCAAGATAGCAAGATTAGAAATTTAGTTTAAATCTTTACTAGATGAAATATTTAGTCATTTATTCCAAAATAAAATATAACCCTCTAACCATGACTGTTTTCTCTTTTTCTTGCAGTAGGTTGCCTGGGAAAATACCTATCTTGATTTGAATGTTAGACCCATTTAAGAGAATAAGAATTTTAAAAATATACATTATTAAAGCTTTTTTCAGTATCCATGGAATGAAATAAAATCATCTTAAGATGTTAATAAATAAAAGATTAAAAAATATTAGAGAGGCCGAGCCATGGTGGCAAACGCCTTTAATCCCAGCACTTGGGAGGCAGAGGCAGGAGTACAAAGTGAGTTCTAGGACAGCCAGGGCTACACAGAGAAACCCTGTCTTGAATAGAAACAAACAAACAAACCCCCACAAAATAATATTGGAGAACAGAGAAAATAAAACAAAGAATAATAAAGCACAATGATAATTTATTTTTTTGGTTGCATGTAATGTCTTTACTTGGCAGAATTATCATCACACTTAATACATGGCAGGGGCAAAGGCACCACAAATTTCAGTGTAATTCATCTAGGTTCTGACCCTTCATAGTCGTGACTTCAAAGGTGAATATGAATGAAGGTATTCAATATCACAGGAGAAATATACTAGCTGTAATAGTGTTGACACTTTTAAAAATTACTTTAATAGTCTAATGGCAGAAGAGACTTGGCCGTGATAACACAGGGCAAAAAGCCATATTCACTTGAATGAGCTTTAGGTATTTTATATAGTTATGTGGATGTAAAACACCAGATATGCTCTCCTCATATATATCTCCTAGCAAAGAAGGCACACAAGACCATCTCTGGACATGACGTTAAATCTACAAATTAAAAATTAAAAAAATAAAACAATGCTATTTTGCCTACATGCAATAAAATAACTTATAATTAATAAGTGTGAGCAGATATTGCTCAGCACCTAGTTCCACCAAAATTAGTTTTCTAGAAACAACCTAAGCAGCATTTGTAGCTCTCTGTGCAAATCAAATGCATATAATCTGTCTGTTTTGATTAAAGCATAGGCGAAGTTGATTATTAATGTGCTCAGGATATCGATGAATTTGATACCCGTGTTCATTCTTCTGTCCCTTCCATAGTTTCCTTCTATTCCTGCCCTGCAGAAACCCTCTCTGTCTTTAAAGTATATTCTAACCAGATACTGAGCTGCATTGTAGAAGAAACAGAAATGCTGCTGAGTTTCAAGAACATTCAAACAAACACACTTGCCTTCCTAAACTGAATTAACTTCACCAGAGGGCAATCACTGGCAACATCTCAGATGCTTTGCACAGACCACAGGACACTGAATTTGTTGACTAACATATCTGCTAATCATTGCCATGTTTTAATAAATGTAATAGTCATGTATCTCTCTACTTTGTAAATAATTCACACTCTAAAATCTTTTTTTTTTTTTTTGGTTTTTCAAGGCAGGGTTTTTCTGTATAGCCCTGGCTGTACTGGAACTCACTTTGTAGACCAGGCTGGCCTCGAACTCAGAAATTCGCCTGCCACTGCCTCCCTAGTGCTTGGATTAAAGGCATGCACTACCATGCCTGGTTCACACTCTAACATCTTAAGTCTTCTGGGGTGACATTATTTTGGCAAATGATAATTTCAGACTTAAAAATTTATACATTTATTTACACATTGACACAGTGAATTCAAAGGGTATGTATGACATTAGATGAAATTTATTATTAAAAGCCTGAACTTTCATGAATAAACAGTTTCAGTTGTCCAATATGTCTTTCCAAGAGAGCATATAATAAAATGGAAATAGTATTAATAATAATAATAATAATAATAAATTTTAATATTAGCACAGAAGAACATTAATCTATAGTTTCTGAGTCAACTTAAACATCTTGTCTACAATTACATACAACTTGATGGGTAGTATTTCTTGAACTCCAGTCAAATAATACTTCAAAAATTACCTTATGGATATTTCACCTGTTTAGCACTTAATAACAAATTATGTTCTGATTTAGCAACTTTCCTGAGCATCTGTTTCTATGTCCAAAAACCTGTGCTAATCTCTAAGTAGATCTTCTGCCAACATTTGTATTTGAAAAATAAACTTGCACATTAAATAGAAAAGCAGCCACTGTTTGATACAATAAACTTGCTAACTGTCCAGTAATCTCTGCCTTTATCGTAAATGGAGCCATCTTAGTTTTCATGTGCCCTTAAACACAAGAGCAGTCTCTGACTATTCTTGCCATGCAACACATAGCTTAATCTTCTGGTATTTCACTGATGGCTACTTTAAGACCTCCTCCATAATTTCCATTCCCAATGTTCTTTTATAGTAAAGAAGCTCAATTTTCCATGGGGTGGATAGCTACACCTCTCTATCCCAGTTGTGTAATTGTCATTATATAATGTTCAATAAACACTCAAATGCCTTCTGCACCTCCAGTCTGACTTTTTTTTTTAAGTTAATGTTGAAGGAAACAGAGGTGCTGCTGCTTTATGAAGCTGAACTCCTACTAGGAATATAGAGAAGTAAAGGGTCATTGAACTGGCCAATTGAAAGCAAAGCAAGTGAGTAAATACTATGACAATAAATGGCCACAGCATCATAAAAGTGGCTGGAGACAGCTTTTCTGAGAGCTGAACAACATCCACACCAACCCAAGAGCATAAGCTAGCTAGAGTGGTATAAACAAAGAAAAAAAATACCAGAGCTTTTAATCTTTGAAAGTAATGAGAGCCAACATAGTTAGAAAAGGTAACATGCAGGCAGGGAAAGAGTGCTCAAAGGGCGTTTTATTTTCTAAAGAACATAATCATTTTAGTGAGACTATAGTAGCAAGATTTTCAGTACCCAGCACAGGGTATGGGCTAGGTAGACCAATAATATAAATATGAATAATAAGTTGAGGATTGAGAAGCTACCACTATGTATACGTGTATGTATAGTTATATGTGTGTGTGTGTGTGTGTGTGTGTGTGTGTGTGTGTCTATAAGCCAATCTAGTAAACTCTACTTTGAAAATTTTTATTCATTTCACTAAGTGTGTGCTGGAAAATACTATTCAATCTGAGAGGCCAAATCTTTTGGGAATCAGTCTCCAAGATTGAACTCAACTAACAGGCCAGTACATATCACCAGTTTCCAGGCTATACTCCAACAAGGCTGGTACCTAACACCAGTTTCTAGGTCATTCCCTAACAAATCTGAACCCCAGATTACAAACCCATCCCTGACACTTTACTTCCTAACAATCACCAATCAGGAAGAAAACTGAGGTTTACAGTTTGATTCCCAGCACCAGTCAGTTATGTTAAAGACCATCATGGCCCCCAAACATACATGTACCAGGCCAGATACTCCCTTCTTGCATCTATAAATCCTTGCCTTAAACTGAGCTTTGAGCTCCCCCTCATTCTCTTACATCAGAGATGGTGGTGTGATCCAAGCTCAAGCTTGACTAAAAAGACCGAATGTATTTGCACTGGATTTGTCTTCTTGGTGGGTTTTTGGGAGTTCACAAACATTTCATCATGCAAAAAATCTAGTTAAAGTCATTCTTATACCTTTGAATATAACCTACCTGAGTAAATTATATTTTATCATGAGATCAAGAAAGCCATCAACATCCCCATAACAGTCTTTGTGTCCTTGCTGCATCAATAACTTATACCTATTTTATTTATTTATTTATTTATTTATTTATTTATTTATTTATTTATTTATTTTAAATCCCTGGAAAATCTAATCTTATCTGTCCCTGCTAAATATGCAGTAAAATCCATAGGCTTATTCCCCATTCTTTCCACAGTGTTAATTATTTCTCTATCAATTTCTCATCCTTACTAATCATGGGGGTCTAAGTAGGTAGTAACCAACGGTTCCTAGATTCCCTCAGAGAATAATTTTTTAATTGATCATATTATTTATTTCTGGTATGAAGGAGAAGAATAATTGTGTTATGTTGTTTTCCCAATTCTTGGACCAATCCCATCGTCTTTCCTATCCTACAGTCTCATAAACCCAGCTGTGAGATACTATTTCTCCTGTTAAAATTCTTTACTAATTCAAACACTTCAAATGATACATGTTCCTAGATTATAATATATTCTATTCTATTATATTATAATATATTCTATTTTCTCACAATAGATGATAAGTAGTGCCTGAGTATTCAGGTTGAATTTGTGCATTTTCACTTCCTCTAGTGAAAGTTAAAACTTACACCACTTTTTAAAGGCAGGGGAGAGAGAGAGAAAGAGAGAGAGAGAGAGAGAGAGAGAGAGAGAGAGAGAGAGAGAGAGAGAGAGAGAGAGAGAGAGAGAGAGAGAGAGAGAGAGAGAGGAAAACTTTTTTGCAATAGACAAAAACAGCTCCCATCAAGTTGAGAGGCAACCACAGGAAAAGTGATAGCTTTTCCTCTTATTTTTCCACCATTTTATCCTTTATTTTTGAGATTATAGAATTATTCCTCATCTATCCTTCATTCAAGCCCTCTCCTACACCTCTTTTTGCTTTTTTTCCAAATTCATGACGCTCTTTCTTTTGCTTATTGACATAATCCTACAACCATATGCATATACCCATATTTTCCCAAACATAACCTGCTCATCTGAACAATGCCAACTCACATACATGTCCTCAGGTTTGAACCCCTTTCTTGTTTTTCAGATCATCCCTGATTCCCTTGAAGTACTTCACTGTCAAAATAAGTCAAGAGATAGAGATTTAAGTTGGAGATTCTGTGATGCAAGTACAGGCTTAGGAAAATGCCATAATGACTTCTTCCTTGTTCAAAGAAAAGTATTAATGGGGGTTCCCAAAGCAAAAGGAATCACAGGTTTTTATGGGCAATGAATATTTCTGCATTTGGCAGCCATTTGCTCTGAGACATACTATTTGGCCAGCAGATACGAAAGTCTCAAACCTGCTTTCTCATTTTTCTTGAATATCTTCTTCTGGCCTCAACTTCTGTATTATTGGGAAACGCATTAATTGTGAAAGTCCAAATCAGTGCCAGGAGAAGAAAGGGCAGAATAGCATAACTTTCTATCCTTCAAGTTTAAAAGACTTCATGAGTGAATGGTCATGGGATGAGAAAAAGATGATGAAATTGTGAGGGCTTTGTCAACTCATATGGATGGAAGGAGATCTGCCTTTAGTAAAATGTGGTTACTACTCTATATTCGTTTTTGTCTCATTTTTAATATGTTACATTGTTGTCAGTCAAAGAATCAGAGCAGCATCATGCCCCTGCCCCTGGGTAGAAATAATGTGTTATAAACAACAAAGAATATCATAAGATTGCATCTAGCAGGAGGCTTTGCATACTCTTGTCCCCTCTAAATGGGCCTGTCAATCACTTAACAATGCATGTCAAATAAAGATCCCTGTGGACATTATCTACTCTCACCCTTCAAGGGTGATCCATCTCACCTTGTAATAAATTCCTTGTATCCATAGAGAGTATAAGAATAGAGGGCTTGAATGGAGAACAGAGCGAGTTCATAACAGCCAATGAATATGTAATACAAGGAAAACAGAGTAAAATGTGTTGCAGTGAAAATGACCTCAGTGGGAAAAGTTGAATATGTGGCTCTCACTGCAAGCAGAATAAAAGTTTGTTTGCTCTGGAGCCAAAAAAATAACCATGGCCAGAGGACATAGATTTAGTTTCCCAAAATACCATGTTCTTGCATGGTAATGATTTCATGAGCTTTTGTCTTAAAAATTTTAAATCCAGAAGAGAGAAACTGATCAGGCCATTTAAGAGCACAAGCATTGTTTCTTGCCTTGCCATGGTCTCAGGCCTAAAACCCTGGATGTACTGGAGGGCTCTGGTTCCTGATGTGTTATCTTGTTTATCTCTCTTCTCCTTTTATAACACAAGTGTCTGGAAGATACACCCAAGTGTAATGGAACCTGTAAAATACGACTAGACTGGAAAGGAACAGGGACATCACATGCATCAGCCAACAGGGCAGAGATCACTCTCCACTGCAAGCCCCACAGCTTCTTCCTGTAAGCTCCCACATGTAAGCCTACAAAGTCTTCAACCCATAGAAGTCATTCTTTACATCTCTCAAACAGAAATACAGCAGGCGATTCATGTGTATAGGAGCTTTCTGCGTGCTAATTCCTTATTGAGGTTAGCCAGCCACTTAACAAGTCTGCTTTCCCTCTGTTTTAATGTAAACCAAAATAACTATAATGAATCTGGTTCTTTGAAGAAAACATATTGGGGAACATTAATAGGCAACCCGGAGCAAAATAGGAAAATCTTCGCTATATCAGATGCTTTATTATGAGATATTTTGACTTTTGAATTGGTGGAAGCTAGATGTGTGTGTGTACATTCCCAAAAGTCTTAACCTGATAGTCATGGTTGATTTTTGCTCAACCACAAGCATCAGCAATTAATGTTTCTAATGGGAACTTGAAAGATCACAAAACGGTTTGTTTACAGACTTGTAACACTCCAGATCTCTCTTAGTCAAGATTTTGTAAATAAACATTCAAGATTGTTTAATAAAAATTTTTAATAAAATTAAAATTTTTAATAAATTTTTTTAATAAAAAAAGTCTTTTATGATTTGATCATGTCTCTCATACCCTAACTCTTCCTCCCACATTCCCCTTGCCCAATTCCATAACTTCATGTTCTTTGATGTTTCTCTTAAAAAATAGATAAAAACAGAAAACAGAAAAACATATAAGAAAAATAATTATATGAAAAATTAGCAAAATATATTGTTCACCTAATCCCAGGCATAGGGTTTACTCTGAGTTGTGGTTAATATTCACAGTGATATTTCTTTGGAGAAACCTACATTTTCCTTTGCCAGCATATATCAATTTCAGATAGCTTATTGATTAGAAGTAGAAACCTAAGTTCACTTCCCCTTCTAAGTGATGGAACCCCACTGGCATAAGCATATGCAGGCGTTGGTCCTGCTGCCAGTCTCTGTGAGCTCCTATATATATCCATTCTGTTGTGTCTGGAAAACTCAGTTTCCTTGAAGCCATATATCACCTACTACTAACCATCTTTCATTCCCTCTTGCACATAAACCCCTGGGCCCGGAGGGGGGGATTAGGATTTGAGTTACTGTGTGACTGATACTTAACATATCAACTGAAATATGTATTTATTATTATTTACTGTTTTAGTGTAGTAAGTACTCACAATGACAATAGTAATAATATAAAACATTAGATAATTATTTTTTTTTCCATCTAGGTGGGAAATTTTATTTAAAACTTGTATGTAATATGTATATACCAACTTACAGTTTAGGCATTTTTAAGTAAGTAATCAGATAAACTATACTTGTTCTCAAGCATCTTACTGTTGTTTTGATTTGTTTTCTCTTTCTTCTCTATTCACCTACTCCTTTTAGATGTTTGTATGGGTTGTACAAAAGACTCCCCAAAATAATATGCAATGCTATTACCCTTTATTGTCCTGAAGGTATAAAAGGGAAGTTTGTTTTTGCTAAAGGCATCACACATTTCACACACAGAGGTCTGTGGACCTAAGGCAAATCTCACATGAAAGCATCCTACCTGAGGACTAGCACCCATGGTATAAAAAGGAACTGTGCGAGCTCCAAAAGATTAGAAGCAACCCAAATCCTATATAGTCATGAGTCAAATACACCACAACAGTCACTAGTGTCAAGATAAGATTAAGGGTGAAGTAAATCCATACAAACCTTGGTAGAGATTAACAACTCTAATTCTTTTATGGCCACACAAGAGGAAATCACGTGTTACTGAAAACCTAGCCAACTACCCAAGATTAGTGAAGTTATGGATCTTAGACAAGAATCTAAAGTGATACTATAACAATCAGCATAATCCCTAGTGACATTCTAAATATCTGTAGATTTTAACCCTCATCAAGGAAAGGTCTCTGCAACAGAAACTAAACAATACAGAAATCCACGAGACATGAAAATGTAGAGAGGTAGAGCCTAGTACCACACAATACATCTATAGCACAATTTCTTCACCTCAGTGTCAGCAACCACTGCAGAAGAAGATTATAAGAAGCAGAGAAACAAAATTTGCAGTGAAGTTATGTATCCTCAAAACATCAGGGAAGCTATTCTTTTGCAGTCTTTCTAATATGTCTGAACAAGAATGACAGACAGCCATAGACAAGCAAATGTGCAGGGAGATGAGAAACCCTACCTTTATAAATAAGGTAGCAAGCTACTAACGAAGACTCTTGATGTCAGCTTTATGGCTACATGGATTCACACACACACACACACACACACACACACACACACAGAGAGAGAGAGAGAGAGAGAGAGAGAGAGAGAGAGAGAGAGAGAGAGAGAGAAACGTGCGCGCACTTGCTCTCCATAAACACACATGAAAAAGAAGAGAGACATATTTGTCTCTTTATTTTCCTGAGCCTTTTTAGATATTTTGTAAGTATTTTCTTCTTTCCTAGAAATGACTCTGTGTTTTTAGAACATTAAATAAATAGGATGTTTGTTAGTTTTTTCATCTAGGAAAATCTCGATGACCTGCAAGCAATCTGTTAGAAACACGAATCTATCCAGGGGAATGGTATTCCTACCTCTCTAGTATGTGTAGGTTTAGTTATCTGATTTCCTTGGGGTCTTTCACTGAAGTCTGAAAAATACATTTGATCATATAAAGAAAATGTATAATTTGTTTCCTTTTGAATAAATTCAACTCACTGGTCTGTTATTCACACAGAATCCAGAAACATTGTGTGTTACAAGTGTTCCTGTTCATGCATTCTAGCTTGAAAACAAGTTGCTTTTATTTGTCTTGGAATATGTATGCAGCACCCTGTGCTTGCTTGACACTGAAAGAAATTTAGATTTCTTTCTGTCTTTTACAATCTCTTAGAGTAGTTTCTATTCATGGGTCTTCAAAAATAACTGTTGTTTTCATTTTCTCTACTATCATTGTGAAGAGAATTTCTTTTTTAAGTTAAAGATTAATTGTTAAGTATTCTACCAAACTCAAATTTCTGTTATTATATAAAGCCACTGCTTTATTTGCACATTCAATTTTGTGCAACATTTGAAGATATTTATGAGTATAAATATTTTTACACATGTAAAGATATTTTAGGTAAAAAATAATGCATTTAAGAAAATCTAAAACCACAAATTTAAAATTCCTTATGAGTTAAAAAGAAGGAAAACATGATCACTTATAAGATTAATATTGTCCACAAGACATATACCAATTATTAAGCAAAAGTGTAATGTTCTTGGAATGGGATTCTGAGCTATGCTTCCCTTGAATATTTATAAAAGAAAAACAGAATTATCCTTTTAGTAATACCGTGGAAAGACTTGGAAAGTGCTCTAAAACTTCCACTCACAGCAGTCTCAGGAATTCCCTAAAATTTTTTTTATACATTTTTATTTATTTGTTATTTTATTTATTTACATTTCAAATGTTATCCTCCTTCCTAGTTTCCCCTCCCCAAGCCTCCATCCCCTCTTCCCTCCTCCCTGTCTCTAAGAGGGTGCTCCCCCAACCACCTACCCACTACTGCCTCAAGTACCTAGGCTCAGGTCAAAATGAAATGGTTTCTTCAAAAATAGCAGAAATTTTGTTGACTCTAGGTGAGCTTACCCATACAAATCAAGGGTGCTAAGTGATCAGTGGTCATAGAGAGAGTCACACCAAACCACCAAGCCATTAGTTTTCAAGTACATTAAATCATACCAAAAGAATAAAGATATATGGAAAAGGAATGCACTGAATAAATACAGATTTATTAAAGACAATCTGGAAAGACTCCCAAGAAACAGAGGTATCCCTAAGGAAATACCATTGTGATGAATAACTTACTTTTTATGATACCTATGCAGGGAGTTGAATGCTGAATAATCTCTATTTTGCCTGATTATTCTTGGAATGTACCAAGAGCTGAACAATTAAATGGCCATATATCTAACATATTTTAAGCACAGAAGTTAGGGAAAAAGAGAGCTTTTAAGGAAAAGGATAAGACATGCTCAAGTGTGGGTGTGGGCTACTCAAGGAAGAGGTGCAAAAGCAAGTGTCCTAGCAAAAGCTGTAGGGATCAAAATATGCCCTTCAAACGTAAAGGGTTTCCTTCTTTAAAATTTTTTTCCCTATAAATTGCAGGAACGAAGAAGGAGATGTAGGAAGATCTTAAGTCAATGTTAATTGAATGGGAATTCTTGATTCTTAACTGTAGAAGGGCTTCAAACAGACTCCTAGCGGGATAACAAGGGGTTGGGAGGACTCCTGTCCTTTCTCATGTCTCTGTAATTCTCTGTTTTTCTATTTTGCTTCAACCCTGTTGAAAATAACTCTAAGTACCTTCTTGGTATTCAAGCAATATATAAGTGGTGTATTATACTTTTACAGTACCCATCAATTTCATTTGCTCATATATCTCTAGGTTAAATACTTTAAAGGAAGAAAAATTGAAGTAGCAAGTCTCAAATTTGTGCTGATTTTCTAAAATTCTGTTGACCGATTTCTATATTTTTGAAACACTGGATTAGATGTTATACATATCTTTTTATTGGATATTTTATTTATTTACATTTCAAATGTTATCCCCTTACCCAGTTTCCCCTCCACAAACCCTCATCCAATCCCCACTCCCTGCTTCTATAAGGGTGCTCCCCCATCCACCCACCCACTCCTACCTCATCGCCTTGGCATTCCTCTACACTGGGACATCAAACCTCCATAGGACCAAGGGGCTCCCCTTCCATTGATGCCAGATAAGGCTATCCTCTGTTCCATATGCAGCTGGAGCCATGGGTTTCCCCATGTGTACTCTTTGGTTGGTGGTTTAGTCCCTGGGATCTCTGGGGGGTCTGGTTGGATGATGTTGTTCTTACTATGGGGTTGCAAACCCCTTCAGCTCCTTCAGTCCTTTCCCTAAATCCGCCATTGTGGTCCCCATGCTCAATCCAATGGTTGGCTGAAAACATCTGCCTCTGTATTTGTCAGGCTCTGACAAAGACACTCAGGAGACAGCTATATCAGGCTCCTGTCAGCAAGAACTCCTTGACATCCACTATAGTGTCTGGGTTTGGTGTCTGTCTAAGGCATCCAGGTGAGGCCATCTGGGAATGGCTTTTCCTTCTGTCTGTGCTCCACACTTTGTCCCATATATTGAACCCTGTTCTTTTTCAAATAGGTAAAAACAATTTAGTGTACAATTACTAGCAAGCTGTTGGCTCTCAGACATTTTACCCTGCTATCTAAATCTTCACTCACTTTCTTTGAAAACAAAATTTTAGAGATTAAGTACTCATCCAAATGATGTGAATGGATCAATAGGCCTCATATCAGAATAAAGGATCTGGCAGCGTATCCCAAAAAGCCAAATCATCAACCATTTAGAAATACTGAAGTAAAGACACGCTATATAAATCTTTATTTTGCCAATATAAGACTTCAGTAAATTTAAATCAAAATAAGTTGGGCAAAACGTAAGAAATAGCTTTAAGTGAATAGATAATCTTTCAAGAATAATGTGTTAGAGTTCTGAAATTAGACAAAAACTTGAGGATGGGTATAATCTGATTAGTAATTGAGCCCTTAGCCAAATTTCCATAGGTGGGCAGGACAGGGGATCATAGGTTCAAGATAGTATGGAAGATGATAGTGGCCTATGCATATGTACACGTAATTACATTATAAGAAGTATGGCTTTAAAAATATTGCCTAAATAACCATGCCTTTCTTATTCCTGCCTCACTTTTAATAATTAAGCATCAAAAAGCAAGATGACAGGGAAAGGACGATATATCAAATAGTTGTGAGGTTATTCACTGCAGTAACCAGTAGGTGTTCCTCTCTAATTCCCTGCTTCTAAAGAACATCTAAAGTACTCCACTCCTGCCATTAACATTCCCAACCTTACATGCTAGTAAACTTAAAATATAGGCAAAGTACATCAATCTTGTGTGAATAAAAACATGGAGCATAAAGGAGTATGTCTTCCTCTTAAAACCTAAAAGATCAGTGTTTCTCTCTCTCTCTCTCTCTCTCTCTCTCTCTCTCTCTCTCTCTCTCTCTCTCTCTCTNTCTNNCTCNCCCCCCCTCCCCCCCCTCTCTCTGTGTATGTGTGTTTGTATGTGTGTTTGCCTGTGTATGGGTATTTATAAGACAAGATCAACATACATTAAATGTTTTAGATTTTAATAGGTTTTGATTCCTTAACTCTTTTAATTTGTATAATAACCCTAAAAGAGTAATAATTAAGTGAAAAGTAAATGGTTAAGCAGGAAGGACAAGGATTTATTTAATTCATTGGGAAGAGAATTGACATTGATACATAATGACAAAAGACCTTATCTAAGAACATCCACTTCTCTGGGGGAACAGAAAAGCAGGCATTAGTGTGTGATGGTTAATATCTTTTGCATGTTTTTCTGTTTCCATATCTCCAAGGTCATTTTTTATACAGGTCATTTTATTGACTATAAATTTGGTCAGCGGAGCTTTATTGGAATGTCTACAGTTCTGGCCTGATTTCAATTGTCCGGAACCTACTTGTGAATTAAAATCCATAGAATTCAATAACATTAAATATTATATTATGAGAGAAAATGAAAGGCATGAGGAAGTGTTGGAACTTTATATAAAGAAATTCNGAAATATAAACGATCTGAGCATATGTTGTAATAAATTGTCCTCAAACACATGAATGTCCGTGAGTAATTACTGCATGATCTCCTGATTTTCTCTGGGAATTAATAACATACTTATTATTGTTTTGACAAAGCAAAGGAACAAATACCATGTTGTACACAGAGCTAGACTATAAGCCATATTCAAAGGTGAAGAACAGTTCCCCAACATTATGAAGTAAGGACAGGCAAATTTTCTCCTTAACAGCCCATGAAGAAAAGCACATGTATGTGACTTCCTTTCCTAGGGCTTAGGAAAAGCCTTTCTAAATAAAATGACATCACAAATTTGAAAATATAACTAAAACACAAAAATTATTTATCCATACTTATATAGAACTTTTTTCTTTTGATTTTGTTTTTTGAGCCCAGGTCTAATACACCCCATAATGGCTTTTGTGATGTCACTAAGGATGGTCTTGAATTTCTGATCCTCGAACTGCTAGTTCCCAAATGCCAGAAGTACCAGAGTACATTAGCAGAGCACAGCTGGTATATATGTGTGTGTATCTGTGTGTGTTTGAGGATGTGTGAGGATGTGTGGTGAGGATGGAGAAGTTAGAAGAGAGAGAATACTGTAATCAAAATATATTTTATGAGAAAAAAATTAAATAAAAATGTTAAAAGTGTTAATATTATGTACCTAGATTTACATGTTAGTAGAGTAGCTGTTCACATACGAACATTGAGTTCTGGACTCTATATTTAGCAAATACCAAATGTTGTATGCATGTATATCTCTCTCTGTGTGTGTATGCATGCCTATACAGATAATTGTACATAGAACCTTACAAACAATGGGGAAGCACTCTATAACTGGGATAATATTTCTAGCGTCAAATCTTTTTTAGTGATTTGTACTGATATATATGCATATGACATTCTGATAAGCTTTATATGGCATACTTCAGTAGCACTTTAGTCCCCATAGAAATCAACAATAAGCAAAGACACAAGAAAACCAATAATGTAGCTAACTTGCTAGTTAGATAATAAAAATAAAACATCAATCCATCATCAGGCATTGATAGAAATTTTTTTTATATCTTTAAACTGTTGAAAGTAAGGTAATAAACTCACTAAAAATGTTTGGTCATTGGTTCATTGTGTAATTATAGCACTATCTTTCTTTTCTATTGTTCTGTTTTCTTAGGTTTTATGGGTTTTTTGCTTGTTTACTTTTTCTCTGTGGTTTTTGTTTGTTTTATAATATATCTGTTTTGATTTTCATTTTCTGTTTTCTGTTTTTGTTTTTCCTTTTTGATTAGTTTTTGAGACAGAGATGGAGTAGCAAGGGGGCGAGGAGAGCATGAACCTCTATGAGCAGGAGGTGGTGAGGATGGAGAAGCTAGGGGAGAGACAATGCTCTGATCAAAATATACCTTATGATAAAAAATTTAAATAAAAATGTTAAAAGTGCTAATGTTCTGTCCTTAGATTTATATGTTAGGAGAGTAGCCGTTCGCATGCAAACACTGACTTCTTGACTCTATGTTGAGCAAATACCAGATGCTGAATGTAAATTGAAGTCTGACTAGCTAATGTGAGGCCCAGTGAACCAACCCCAGCAAAACAAATACAACATCAAATGCAGTGTTTCTCTTAAAGGAAAAGACTTGAGAAGACCATACATCATAATTACCTGTCAGTGTGTGCGCCACTGGCATCCCCTATGATAGATCCTTTGCCACCTGCGGAGAAGGGATTACTCAAGTCTTCACAACACCTGTGTATAGGATTTCTCCCTCTGTCTCAGTTACATTCTGAAGATATCTGATGCTTTCACCTGACTAGAACGAAAACTCTCATAATCATAAAAAGACTATACTTAGGTCAATGTGCTTCTTGTTAGTCTGAAACTGTTACATTTATTTCAAATACCATCGACAGTAAAAGTCACAGGTCATCGCAGCAAGAGATGTGATCATGTGATCACAATAATACTCCATGCCTCCAAAATTATTCTAAGATTAAAACAAAAAAAATGTTCAAAAATGTGTAGTGCCTCAAGAGAGTCTTGCATATGTTATTTTCTCTTGATTTCATGTGTGAGCAGTAAACAACTGTGTTGTATTTCCCATCATAATCTTACTAAAACTGAACAGCGATGTGCTGGATAATTTTATGTCAACTTGACACAAACTAGAGTTATCTATAAGGAGAAATTTTAATTGAGAAAATGCTTCCATAAGATCTGGCTATAGGGCATTTTTTTAAAATGATAATTGATATTGGAGGGCCCAGCCCACTGTGAGAGATGCCATCCCTCAGTTGGTAGCCCTAGATTCAATAAGAAAGCAAACTGAAAAATCCACATTGAACAAGCCAGCACTGCTCCATGAATTGCCTCTGTATCAGCTCCTGCCTCCAGGTTCCATGCCTGCATGAGTTCCTGTCCTGACTTTCTTCAGTGATATGGAAGTGAAAGGCAAATAAACTCTTTTCTCCCCAACTTGCTTTTGGTCATGGTGTTTCATTACAGCAACAGAAACTCCAAAGAAGGTAAACAAATGCCTTATTATTATTATTATTATTATTATTTTCCTATTATCCAAATGAACATTATTCTCATTTCACTCCTAATAATACCCGCATGTAAGTTTATGTCTGGTTAGACTATTCCATTGCATTACCTGTAAAATGGTCCAAATCTCACTTAATTCTTAGCGCCCCCCCCCCAACTCAACCCCAGACCAAAAAGCATCTGAATAACTTTACACTTTCACAAAATTGACCTGGATCCTTAAGGTGCCCTAACCTCACTAAAACTCTCCAAATAATTACAAATAGCATATGATCTGTAATGAGTGCAATCACATGTAATTCATAATGACCACTATACATTTTCTTTGCAGCAAGTGACAATAAGAACAGAGGAGTTGGGCTAGAGAGATGACTCTTCCTGACTGTTCTTCCACATGTCCTGAGTTCAATTCACAGCAACCACATGGTGTTATATAACCATCTCTGTGCCTTCTCCTGGCATGCAGCATACATAAAGGCAGAATACTATGCTGTAGACATAAAAAAATAAATCTTTAAAAAAAAAATAGAGCAATGATGTAATTAATCTACTGCAATCAAGTAGATCCTACACTGATAATCCTTAAAAAATGCACAAAACAGAGTCTTGGTGGAATATGCAGGGTAAAGACATAGCCTACACCATATCCTGAGCTTATGCAGAGCACACAGAACTCGAACTGCTTTTGCAACTGTTAATTGCTTGGTAATATTGCAAGGTCAGTAGGAGAGTAACTAAATCTGTTTTTTAGTGCAGGATGAAGTTATATTTCTCATTTCATTCAGTTTACACATTCAAAGTGTATATGTAATACAGTGATTTTGAGTTTGATTTCTGGAAATATATCACAGTCTATTCCAGGATTTTTTTTTTTCCTCACCACAAAAACACACGCCATATGGTCACTCTCTATCCTGGCCTCTTGCCATTCAAGAAATCTTCTTTCAGTTTCTATGACTTACTCTTATATGAACATTTTAAGAAAATTAAACCAACACATCTGGCATTTTTTGACTATTTACTATCTCTTACTGTAATTTTTTAAGGAGTAGCTATGTGTGGCTGGGGTCAATACCAAACTTCATTCTCCGTAGCTCTGTACACTCATGATAATCACCTCACCAGTGAAGTTGAAAACTTATGCAACACTGTGGATTCATTACAAGCATCATTTTCTGAAGACCGATGGGTCTGAATGACCTCTCATACCCTGATGAGTCTGTTTTTCCTCAGAACTGTTTGAAATATACTCTTTGATTATTATCATATTTTAAAAATGATATGCACTTTTCTTCCTTTTCAATAAAGTCTTAGAAAATCAAGAATGAAGTATAAACCACTAAAGCCACGACCATTACCTTTTATGCTGTCAAATTTGTGTCAATGATGAGATTTTAAATGTGAAGATTATGTTATTCAGTCTCAACTAGAAGGAAGGACTGAGGTGCACATAAGTATAGTCAAAGATACAAGAGACACATGCTTGGGTCAGTGATTATAAAATAAATGAAACTGTAAGTGATATAGTTTGTTGGTTGGTTTTGTAGTAGTAGTAATAGTAGTAGTTGTAGTAGTAGTTGCTGCTGCTGCTGTTGCTGCTGCTATTACTAAAAACCGTGAACAAAGAATAGAAGTTTATTTGGGGGGACCCGCAGCTGGACCTGATCGTCCTGCGCCTCTTCTGCCCAGGAGGGGTGCTCGCCTGGCGGCTGTCCGCAGGCTGAT
>NC_034611.1:36336130-36337124 GCF_900095145.1 Mus pahari | reverse complement strand
AAAAAAAAAAAAAAAGAAAAAAAAAAAGAAGTTTATTTGGACATTATGTTCAGTAGAGGGAGTCCATAATGGTGGGTGAAGGGATCCATCCGCAGGGAGATGACATCTTCAGCCATCTGCAAACTGAAAGTGAGTGGAAGCTCTCAATTCTCAAAGTTCACTGTAGCCAAGCACTCCAGCAACGGTGCACCACCTCCTCACAACAGCGCCACCAACTGTCAGTCAATGGGAAAATATCTGAGTGAGAAGGGGAATCACTTTAGTCTCCCAAGAGCCAAGGTTGGAGATTGTATGTATGCATTCCAATCTCAGCCTAATTATGTGTTTATTCACCGAACAGGAATCTGGGGAGATACAACACTGGCAGGTGTATTAGTCACTTTTATTATTGACATGGCAAATTCCTGGAAAAAAAAAAAAACGACTTAAGAAATAAAGCATTTATTTTGACTGACAGTCCAAGGATAGACCCCATCTGTGCATTGAAGCATGGTGGCAGGTTGTCACATTAAAGCAGAAGTGAGATAAGAGAGAATGAATGTTTGTGTTCAACCCATTTCCTCCTTTGCATTCTAACTGGGACCTAAATAAATTGAATAGTGCCACCCACAGTTAGAGTGGGTCTTCCTATCTCAGCTACCTCTATGTAGAAACTCCTTCACAGAAACTCCTAACAATTTCCTTCCTTGATATTTCTATACTCTGTTGGCACTTGATACTAACTATCCTTACAATGTTTCAAAGAGAAAAAAGAAAAAAGAAAGAAAAGGGTAATTTAGTATCTGAGATCAAGGACAACAGGAGAACATGCAGATAAAGTTCAGGCAAATCTTTTCTGGGTGCAGGAAAAGCAATGCAGGTGTGAATGATACCAGAGCAAGGAAACACATGAACGAACATTGTTAGCATTTCCTCTAGGCTCTGCCCCAAAACCAGGTAGATGCCTGGTCTGGCTTCCTATAAGAAAAGACTGTTCAGTTTTCCTCTCCCTCTC
>NC_034611.1:36328193-36335951 GCF_900095145.1 Mus pahari | reverse complement strand
TATATATATATATATATATATATATATATATATATATATATATATATATCTGCCTGGCTGACCTCTTCCCCAATAAACTCCCTTTTATATTAAGCCTGTTGCATGACTTAATTGTTCAAGGGACACCTTAGCAGGACTCGCCAAAGCACCCTGACAGTTTATAAAACACAAAAAACCACAAACTCATTATTACACAGAGCTCCACAGAGTCATTCAAAAGCCCAGAAGAGATAGGGTCAGACAATAATGTTAGTGAAGTCTTGAGGTTGTCTACATTCATGTTAACTGCTAGAGAGGATATAGGAAGAGCATACACCTGATCAGAGGCAAAGCAGCAAAGATTGTAGGTCTAAAAGGCAGATAAATTAAGGCTAACACACAGAAGATAGAAATTAAAAAAAAAATCAGAAAACTTCTCTCCATTTTTTTTTTTTTGGTTGAAACCTGTTTTAATGATATGAAAATCTGCTGGTAATAGAACTATGCAAACATATTATAGCTACTCTTAAATTAAAATCATCTTCCTTTTTAATGCCAGTTTTAATATAATATTATAAGGCACTTAATGTATGTAAATTTGACTGGACATGGTGGTTCTTTATTTTGTTGCATTCAAATTTTCTCTCAAATTCTAAATTTTGACTGGAATGCATTCCTTTATTTATGTATATTTACTATCAGTAAATTCTGAGCAAAAGATTATCCTTAATAACACGAGACTTATTTAATTAGTTTAAAAAACAAGAAACTCAGAGATATATCAGCATTCCTAAAGGCAAAACCTGCTACTCAATACAGCTATGTAGAAATTTTATCGAAGTTTATGTCCTTCTGCCTTGAACAAAATGTGAGTAAATCCTACTAACTAAGGTCACAGACTGAAGGAAAGACCAACCAGAGACTGTCCCCTCTGGGGATCCATCTCAAATAGTCACCAAACTGAAACACTATTGTGGATGCCAAGAAGTGCTTGCAGAAAGGAGCCTGATATAGCTGTCTCCTGGGTGTCTCTGACAGAGCCCGACAAATACAGAGGTGGATGCTCACAGCCAACTATTGGACTGAGCATGGGTCCCTAGTAGAGGAGTTAGAGAAAGAACTGAAGAAGCTGAAGGGGTTTGCAACTCCATAGGAAGAACAACAATATCAACTAATCATAACCCCCAGAGCTTCCAGGAACTAATTCACCAATGAAGGAGTACACATGGAGAGACTCATGGCTCTAGCCGCTGCACATGTAGCAGAGGCACATGTCAGGCATCAATAGGAGGGGAGGCCCTTGTTCCTGTGAGGGCACAATGGATGTCCCAGTGTAGGGAAATTTGAGGAAGGGGAGGCAGGAATGGGTGGGTAGGGCAAAACCCTCATAGAAGCAGAGGGAGGGAGGAGGGTATAGAGGGTTTCCCATGGGTGTGTGTGTGTGAGGGGGTGAACCAGGAAATGGGATAACATTTGAATTGTAAATAAAGAACATATTCAATGATTAAAAATAGTAATAATAATAACAATAATAATAATAATAATAATAATAATAATAATAATAATAGTCATAGTCTACCATGTCAGAACAACTCCTCTTAGCTTGACACAAAACTTAGGGAACTCCCTTTACCAGGAGGTCATGCCCAATTCTGACCTTGTCTTGGAAGCCTGACTACCAACACTCTGTACTCAAGGAAGGTCATGTAGCCCTTGGCAAACCTACAACTCAACTTCCTTCTTCCCTATAAGAAATCACCAAGAAATCACCAGCCAACCCACCCTGAATAAAGGTATGCACACAGCTAAGAACTTTTTTTTTTTCTTTTTTATTATTATTTTATTTATTTACATTTCAAATGCTATCCCAAAAGTTTCCCATACCCCTCCCCCCACCTCTGTTCCCCTACCCACCCACTCCCACTACTTGGCCCAGGCCTTGCCTTGTGCTAGGTCATATAGAGTTTGGAAGACCAAGGAGCCTCTATTCCCACTGATGGCCGATTAGGTCATCTTCTGCTACATATGCAGCTAGAAACACAAACCCCGGGGGTACTGGTTAGTTCCTGTTGTTGTTCCACCTACAGGGTTGCAGCCCCCTTCAGGTACTTGGGTACTTTCTCTAGTTCCTCCATTGGGGACCCTGTGTTCCATCCAGTAGCTGGCTGCGAGCATCCATTTCGGTGTTTACCAGGCACTGGCATAGCCTCACAAGAGGCCGCAATATCAGGGTCCCTTCAGCAGTATCTTGCTGGCATGAGCATTAGTATCTAGGTTTGGTGGCTGATGATGGGATGGACTCCCGAATGGGGTACTCTCTGGATAGTCCATCCTTTCATCTTAGCTCTAAATTTTGTCTCTGTACCTATAACCTTTCATGAGAGTTATGTTCCTTATTCTAAGGAGGAATGAAGTATCCACAAATGGTCATCCTTCTTGATTTTCTTCTGTTTTCCATAATGTGTCTTGGATATTCCAAGTTTCTGGGCTAATATCCGCTTATCAGTGAGTACATATCTAGTGACTTCTTTTGTGATTGGGTTACCTCACTAAGGATGATATCCTCCAAATACATCCATTTGCCCAAGAATTTCATAAATTCATTGTTTTTAATGGCTGAGTAGTACTCCATTGTGTAAATGTACCACAGTTTCTGTATCCATTCCTCTATTGAGGGACATCTGGGTTCTTTCCAGCTTCTGGCTATTATAAATAAGGCTGCTATGAACATAGTGGAGCATGTGTCCTTATTACCAGTTGGAAGATCTTTTGGGTATATGCCCAGAAGAGGTATAGCAGGATCCTCCGGTAGTACTATGTCTAATTTTCTGAGGAACCGCCAGACTGATTTCCAGAGTGGTTGAACAAGCTTGCAATCCCACCAGCAATGGAGGAGTGTTCCTATTTCTCCACAGCCTCGCCAGCATCTGTTGTCACCTGAATCTTTAATCTTGGCCATTCTGACTGGTGTGAGATGGAATCTCAGGGTTGTTTTGATTTGCATTTCCCTGATGGCTAAGGATGTTGAACATTTTTTCAGGTGTTTCTCAACCATTCGATATTCCTCAGTTGAGAGTTCTTTATTTAGCTCTGTACCCCATTTTTTAATGGGTTTATTTGAGTTTTGGAGTCCAGTTTCTTGAGCTCTTTGTGTATATTGGATATAAGTCCTCTATCTGATTTAGGATTGGTAAAAATCCTTTCCCAATCTGTTGGTGGCCTTTTTGTCTTGTTGACAGTGTCTTTTGCCTTACAAAAGCTTTGCAGTTTTATGAGCTATTTTATTAAAATTTATCAACGAGATCACACTCCCATCCCAGGGCGCCCTCCCTTCACCCCCACACTCACTCCCAGATAGACAGGGATCCTGGAGATCCCACCAGTTCCAGACTCTGATCATCCTTCCAGCCTACTGTACAGTGGCACCTGGACACTCCGAAAGAAGGGAAACAGAAATGTGAAATGAATCAAGTGAATAGAATTTCCACCTGCGAGCCAACTGAAGAGATCGTGGAATTGCCAGATCCTACAATCTTGAAAAAGGTAATTTAACACTCAATAGATAAATGATAGAAAGATATATATGTAGATAGGTAGGTGGATTTGTAAGACTCCTACGAGCCTCAGCTGCCACAGACACCCGCCCCCCGCCCCCAAGTGGACCATGCAGAGTTGGAGATCCATGCAAAGCAAGAGGATTTTATTGTTCCTTTATGCTTGGGCTGTAATGCACCCAAAGGAGAGGCAACCCTGGGCAGCTCGATCATTGAATTTGTATAGTTTCCAGGGACAGACTGGAGCAACAGCAACTAGGCACAATACAATTGGTGGAATGGTGTGACCTTTAAACTGATTGGTTCTTAGGGAATGAGGTAGTAAGGGCTTCCTGTATCTTTTGGTGGCCAAAGATTAGTCTTCCTTGAGGAATATAGTCAGCCTCTTCCTCCCAGAAAGGGAGGGATGTCTTTATGCTCCATCACCATGTCTCTTTTTTCATGTTCTGGGGCCCAGTGGAATTTTCCAAAGGCCCTGAGCTGACCTCTTCAGATCAGATAGATGATAGATAGATAAATGATTGATAGATAGACAGACAGATAGATATATAAATAGATGCAAGATAGACACCTCTCCATACAGCACTACCAATAAAGTCTAAGCCAATCTGAAGCCTACATTATATACATTCTGCAGAATGAGATTCTTTGGAGAACTCTAGTAAACTGCCATGTTTGCATTCCCAAATAGTTTTCATTACTAGAATGCCTTGATTTCTGTTCCAGAGGACTGCTGATTAAAGGTTACAGAATCATCTTGTTTCGATGTATAATAATATTAGTAATAATAAGAACCATGTTTCCTAATCAATAAAAGCAGTACAGATTAGTCCCCAACAGCAATGAACTATTGTAAAGATAAATGAAAAACATTAGGAACTTGTTCTAAAATCTCTGGGGAGAAATAATTCTATATAAATAGAAAGTATTACCACATTATTCAAATGCATATGAATGATTTAACACTTCATATCAAATAAAAATCAAGTACTTCTATAATACCAGTACAATAGAAATTGTAATAACAGGAAAGGGAGCCCAGAGACTCAACACCCTGGAATTTTCATTTGCAGTATTTGGATGGCTTCAATAAAATAAAATCACTTAGGATCATTCTCTATTCTCTGTGCATTAGCAGGAATATCAAAAGGAGATAAGAAATAGAAGGAAAATGATGGTAGAAATTCTAAGGTAATTCACTCTAGAGAAAAGTTACTAACTTAATAACAGTTAACAGTCATTGTGCACTATATGGGGGGCAGAATAAGTTGCTTCCCTCCTGATTACCTCATATCATATTAATGCATCATAGAAATGAGTTATTGACAGTAAATAATTAAAATATTCATCACATATTACCACAATCACTGTAAATTACTTACTTATGTTCATAATGGCAGACCATACTCATATACACACATTTCTATGCAAACTTTGCGAATAGATATACTAGATATACATTTGCTTATGTAGAAATAGATATACAATAATCATAAAAATATATAGTGTTTTTACATCTTCTGACAGCTGAAGCTGAAGGGATGTCATTCACAGTACCTTGCTTACTGGGCCAGAGACAAAAGTGCTATAATATATGCTGGATAAATACTTCTAAGGCTTGGTCATAGTAAGAGAAAGTGTAGAAAATCTAATAAAAGCAGTTATATAAATATCATGTTAATAAATAGGACTTGAGGGCTTCTTTCCAAACTGAAGGATGCTTGTTGCAAATTTATTCAATTACCTGCAGAGTACATAGTAGGGTTTGCAAGTGACAGGCCAGTGGTGACTGCCATACTTCACTTGCTGAGTATACAGTAGAAATAGAGGTCAGAATAGTCATGGGTACTACTCTCTCACATGTAGAATATACAGTGAGGATCATAGTTGACAGAACTATTCTGTGTACCATACTATTATTTGTAGAGTACAAACAATCATAGTTTACAGGTCAGTGATGGATACCAGAGGAAATTACCAGTCATTTTGGACAGAAATTTATAAAATGTGGGGGGTTTTTTGTTTTTGTTTTTGTTTTTGTTTTTTTGTAACTAAGGTTAACACTAAGAATGAACAAGATGACTAAAATAAAAATATCACGCAGATGAACAAATAAATACCACCTTCCTTGCTAATATTATAGAAGGCTCTAAATAAAACATAATCCATGTCTGGAAATGTGTATTTCATTGCTGGAATAAGTTACTTGAGGGCTGGACAAAGGAAAAGCAAGGGGATTACTAAGGGGAATGACATTTATAACAAATGGTCTTTGATGTTGTTAATAGAGATACAAATATTGAATAAGATTAATCGGCTATACTTTTCCAGAGAGAGCTCAGAAAGAAAATCAATAAATTCATTAGAGAAATCTGTGGTTTCTCCAAAAGATGTACCAATTAACTTGTTTCAGTCTTTTACTAAAGGCAAAGTGGGTGCATGGAAAGTAACAGGGTAGAATAGTTTGGATTTTGGAGCAGAGTACACAAAAAAGATTTAGTTCCAAGCTCCACAGCGTAAAAACAACTCTCATAACACAAGATAGTCATATAGCAAGTTTTATAAAGTGCAAGACAACATTTTCATTGCATATTAATTCTGTATAATTAATTAATTATACAGATACTAAGAGAACACAAATGCCAGCCCAGGCTACTATACCCAGCAAAATTCTCACTTACCATTGACGGAGAAACCAAGGTATTCCATGGCAAAACCAAATTGACACAATATCTTTCCACAAATCCAGCCCTTCAAAGGATAATAAAGGACAAACACCAATATTAAGAAACTACACACTAGATAAAGGAAGAAAGTAATTTCTCAACAAAACCAAAAGAAGACAGCCATAAGAACAGAATCCCAACTTTAACAAGAAAAATGACAGAAAGCAAAAATTACCTATCTTTGATTTCTCTTAACATCTATGGACTCAATTCTGCAATAACGACATACACTAACAGACTGGTTCATAAACAGGACCCCACATTTTCCTGCTTACAGGAAACCCACCTCAGGGACAAAGACAGACAATACCTCAGAGTAAAAGGCTGGAAAACAAATTTCCAAGCAAATGGTCCAAAGAAACAAGCTGGAGTAGCCATTCTAATATTAAATAAAATTGACTTCCAACCCAAATTTATCAAAAAAGACAAGGAGGGGCACTTCATACTCATCAAAGTTAAAAATCTACCAAGATGAACTCTCAATTCTAAATATCTATGCTCTAAATGCAAGTACAGCATTCATTAAAGAAACTTTAGTAAAACTCAAAGCACACATTGCACCTCACACAATAATAGTGGGAGACTTCAACACCCCATTCTCACCGATGGACAGATCCTAGAAACAGAAACTAAACGAGACACATAAACACTAACAGAAGTTATGAAATAAATACATTTAACAGTTATCTACAAAACATTTTATCCTAAAACAAAAGAATACACCCGCTTCTCAGCACCTCATGGTACCTCCTCCAAAATTGACCATATAAACGGTCACAAAACAGGCCTTAATAGATACAAATATATTGACATTATCCCATGCATCCTATCAGCTCATCACGGACTGAGGCTGATGTTCAATAACAGCATAAATAATAGAAAGCCAACATTCACATGGAAACTGAACAATACTCTACTCAACGATATTTTGGTCAAGGAATAAATAAAGAAAAAATTAAAGACTTTTTAGAGTTTAATGAAAATGAAGCCACAACATACCCAAACTTCTGGGACACAATGAAAACAGGCCTGAGAGGAAAACTCATAGCTCTGAGTGCTACCAAAAAGAAACTAGAGAGGAATACACTCACAGTCTGACAGCATACCTAGAAGCTCTAGAACGAAAGGAAGCAAATTCACCCAATAGGAGTAGACAGCAGGAAATAATCAAACTTAGGGCAGAAATCAACCAATTGGAAACAAAAAGAACTATTCAAAGAATCAACCAAACCAGGAGCTGGTTCTTTGAGAAAAATCAACAAAATAGATAAACCCTTAGCCAGAATAACTAGAAGGCACAGGGACAGTATCCTAATTAATGAAATCAGAAATGAAAAAGGAGNCATAACAACAGATCCTGAGGAAATCCAAAGCATCATCAGAACCTATTGTAAAGGGCTGTACTCTACAAAACTGGAAAACCTGGATGAAACTGACAACTTCCTAGTTAGATAACAGGTACCAAAGTTAAATCAGGATCATATTAACAATCTTAACAG
>NC_034611.1:36325145-36326836 GCF_900095145.1 Mus pahari | reverse complement strand
TCAATGTAATCCACTACATAAACTAACTCAAAGACAAAAATTACATGATCATCGCGTTAGATGCTGAGAAAGCATTTGACAAAATCCAACACTCCTTCATGATAAAAGTCTGGGAAAGATCAGGAATTCAAGGCCCATACCTAAACATAATAAAACAATATACAGTTAACCAGTAGCCAACATCAAAGTAAATGGAGAGAAGCTGGAGCCAATCCCACTAAAATCAGGGACTAGACAAGACTGCCCACTTTCTCCCTAGCTATTCAAGATAGAACTTGAAGTCCTAGCCAGAGCAATTCAACAACAAAAGGAGAACAAGGGGATACAAATTGGTAAGGAAGGAGTCAAAATATCACAATGTGNAGATGATATGATAGTATATATAATTGACCCTAAAAATTCCACCAGAAAACTCTTAAACCTGATAAACAGCTTCAGTGTTTTATATTCAGCTATTCAGTAGCTGGATATAAAATTAACTCAAAGAAATCGGTGGCCTTTTTCTACACAAAGGATAAACTGGAGGAGAAAGAAATTAAGGAAACAACACTCTTCACAATAGTCACAAAAACATAAAATACCTTGGTGTGACTCTAACTAAAGAGGTGAAAGATCTGTATGACAAAAATTTCAAGTCTCTGAAGAAAGAAATTGTAGAAGATCTCAAAAGATGGAAAGATCTCGAATGCTCATGGATTGGCAGAATTAATAAAGTAAAAATGGCTATCCTGCTGAAAGAAATCTACAGATTCAATGCAATCCCCATCAAAATTCCAACTCAATTCTTCACTGAGTTAGAAAGGTCAATTTGCAAATTCATCTGGAATAATAAAAAAACCTAGGATAGCAAAAACTATTCTCAACAATAAAAGAAATTCTGGGGGAATCACCTTGCCTGACCTCAAGCTGTACTACAGAGCAATTATGATAAAAACTGCATGGTACTGGTACAGTGACAGACAGGTAGATCAATGGAACAGAATTGAAGACCCAGAAATGAACCCACACACCTATGGTTACTTGATCTTTGACAAAGAAACTAAAACCATCCAGTGGAAAAAAGACAGCATTTTCAACAAATGGTGCTGGCACAACTGGCAGTTAGAATGTAGAAGAATAGGAATTAATACATTCTTAACTCCTTGTACAAAACTCAAATCTAAATGGATCAAACGAGTCCACATAAAACCAGAGACACTGAAATATATAGAGGAGAAAGTGGGGAAAAGCCTCGAAGACATGGGAACAGGGGCAAAATTCCTTAACAGAACTGCAATGGCCTGTGCTATAAGATCAAGAATCGACAAATGAGACCTCATAAAATTGCAAAGTTTCTGTTGGGCAAAAGATACTTTCAATAAGCCAAAAAGCCACCAACAGATTGGGAAAGAATTTTTACCAATCCTAAATCTGATAGGTGATTAATATCTAATATATACAAGGAGCTCAAGAAGCTGAACTCCAGAAATTCAAAAAACCCCATTAAANAATGGGGTATAGAGCTAAACAAAGAATTCTCAACTGAGGAGTACGGAAGAGCTGAGAAGCACTTGAAAAAATGTTCAACATCCTTAATCATCAGGGAAATGAAAATCAAAACAACCATGAGATTTCTCCTCACACTGGTCAGAATAGCTAAGATCAGAAATTCAGGTGACAGCAGATGCTGGCAAGGATGTTGAGAAAGAGGA
>NC_034611.1:36281587-36324845 GCF_900095145.1 Mus pahari | reverse complement strand
TGAGGTAACCCAATCACAAAAGAACTCACTTGATATGCACTCATTGATAAGTGGATATTATCCCAGAAACCTAGAATGTCCAAGATACAATCTCCAAAACACAAGAANATCAAGAAGAAGAAAGATCAACACGTGGATACTTCATTCCTCTCCAAAATACCCATGAAAGAAGTTGCAGAGACAAAGTTTGGAGTTAAGACAAAAGGATGGAGAAGCCAGAGACTGCCCCACCCGGGGGTCTATCCCATAATCAGCCACCAAATGCAGACACTGTTGCATATGCCAGCAAGAACTTGCTGAAAGGACACTGATCTAGCTATCTCTTATGAGGCTATGCCAGTGCCTGGCAAATGCAGAAGTGGATGCCCACAGTCATCTATTGGATGGAACACAGTGCCCCCAATGGAGGAGCTAGAGAAATTACCCAAGGAACTGAAGGGGTCTGCAACCCTATAGGTGAAACAAAATTATGAACTAATCAGTAACCCCAGAGCTCATGTCTCTAGCTGCATATATAGCAGAAGATGGCCTAGTCAGCCATCATTGGGAAGAGAGGTCCCTTGGTCTTACAAAATTTATATGACCCATACCAATAGGGGAAAGCCAGAGCCAAGAAGTGGGAGTGAGTGGGCAGGGGAGCAGTGTTGGGGTAGTATAGGGGAGGGTATAGGGGTCATTCAGTATATAAATGAAGAAAATATCTAATAAAATAATTAAAAAAATAAAGTGCAAGACAACATTTTCATTGCGTATTAATTAAATTAAATAATATAAATATATATAATTTAATATATATTAAATATATATACATATGTTTGAATTGAATGTTTGTTTTGTTTTGTTTTGTTTTGGTTGTTTGTTTTTGTTGTTGTTTTTTTCGAGACAGGGTTTCTCTTTATAGCCCTGACTGTCCTGGAACTCACTCTGTAGACCAGGCTGGCCTTGAACTCAGAAATCTGCCTGACTCTGCCTCCCAAGTGCTGGGATCAAAGGAGTGCGCCACCACCACCTGGCTTGAATGATTTTTTGAGTCAGAGTATTTCTGTATGATTGTCCTGGACTCCCTCTGAAACTCACAGATGTACACATATCTCTGCCTTCCAAGTTCTAAGTTTAAAGGCTAGTGCCATCACTGCCTAGTTTCAATTATTTTTATGTTACTTATCCATATGTATTTGATTAATTTTTATAATGTTGAATTTATCATGGAATCTGCAATGTTGCTTGCAATTAGTAGATATTTTTCAGATAGTATTACATATAGTTCAACCTAAAATTACAATTATTTCTAAAATGTGTTAGGGTACATGAACTGATTTATAAATTTAGAATATACACTATTAATCTAAACATATCAGTAAATGCTTCATATAAGAGTAGTTATATATTTCCAAAAATGTTTTCATACTCTTTCGCTATTGATATACATTAAAAAATAACATCACTGTATTTGTAATATATTTTACCAAAATGATTGGCATGCCTAACTTTTAAAATGCCAAAGAAACTGGCAACTTTTAAGCTCATAATTGTAAAGAAACTCAAGTTTTTATGGACTTTGTACAAAACTTAGTTGAAGTGATAGACTCATGGAATTTCACTACCTCATAATTATTTCTTCAGATTGGATTCACTAAGATACTAAGTCATGCTTGTTTCATGGTGGAAAAAAATTGTTTTGTGGAAAATGAAGTAGAAAGAGAGGTTTCTTCATTATTTCTGTAATTTTTGAGATATTTATAATTGCACCATTTGCTCTATTTGTTTACTCCGTCCAAAATCTACCCAAATGAATCCCTGCTATCTTTCAAATTCATGGCCGCTTTTCTCAGTGACTGATGTTACATACCAGTTGCATACATATACACATATGAATACAATCTTTGGAATAGTACAAATTATAATATATTTTAATATAATATATGATTATATATAAATATATATAAACATCTATAGTCCTGATCATTATGTTTATATATGTTTTCTTGTCTGGCTATTCGATATTGAATCAATACTTTGTGTACTCTTTCCATTAGAAGACTATTTCTCCTGATCTCAGCATTCCTTGGTTACCTATAGTATTGTTGCTGTTGTTGTTGTTGATTTGTTTTCAATCTGCAATTGAAGAACCACAAGCTCCTCTTGTCTCACATCCACATACCATGTCTAAAATGGTCCCTGAGTCTTAACTGCAAGAGCTGTGTTACAGATACTGCAGTTGAGACTAGGTGCTGTACAACTCTGCATGTGGATTGGCTGTAGTTTTGTGTAGTGGTCTCTGCCCATTATACTTACAAGGTTTTTTCCTTGTAGTGTTTTTTTAAAATGAGATATGAAGATTACCTTTATCTATTGGTCGAAGGACACATATTTATAATATAGTTAGGAATTACATGATTAGGAAAGGGGTAGTTGTTTGTTCTATCCTAAGAAACACAACTTTCCTATCCCTAGGTAGTTCACGGAGTTCCTGTGCCAGGAATAGTTCCCTTATTTCATACTGTGTCTGAAATCCAATTAGAGAGTTGTTGGATACCACAGGTATATATGCTACTACTACACCATTGGCGTTATTATGCCATGCTGATTGTTGGTATGGTTCTTAAGTGTCATTGATGGGTAGAACACCTGGCTGCTTTGATGCTTTGGAGCTAGCATGGAGCTTCCATAGTATAAAATCTAATTCTTGGTGGTGGAACAGGGGGTCCAGGAGGTCCAGTTCAGGGCCCTTTGTCTGAAATGTATCTTTTCTTCAGCAATAAAAATTTATCTTCAATCTCTGAAGGGCAACTGAGAGCAATAGCAATTGCTTGGATGGGTTAAGGAGTCTTTTGAACAACCCTGACCAACAACTCAAGAGAAGACTTCTCATTAAGTAATGAAGTGCACTTCACTTTCTAAAGGAATATTACATTGACTGGATATGGGGCAACATTTAAAGGCTTTATTATCCATCCATAAGATATGTTCATCATAATCATCATATATTTCATCAAAGCTGTTTTCTGTACAGCAGCTCATACAACAAAGGCAATGTCAACATGGCTATTACATGATAAGTATTTACCATCATTATTCCCAGTGCTGTCTGCAAATGATCACAAAAACATTTGCTAATCCTTACATAAACCCAGAGACTCTTTTATAGTGTATACATTTTTCAATATTAATGTAGAAGCAGTTATAGAGCTCAGTGAGTAAATGTGCTTCTTGAAAAGCCTGATTATTGGACTTCAATCAGGTATACACCTGAAAGTTTTCCTGTGCATTTATGTGGATATACATACTAAAATCAATAGATAGATAGATAGATAGATAGATAGATAGATAGATAGATAGATAGATAGATAGATCGATAGATAGAAGTAAAATTAATAATGTTGAATTGAATGAAATGATAAGCAAAATTCTTAACTACTTTGCCCTCATAAATCACAATCACTGTTTCTAAAATTTTGTTTTTATTTATTTAAACATGTACAATATTGCCTGTGTACACTCACTTATTTATTCACTGAATCCTGTTGCCAATATCTCAAGTAAGTTAGAAGCTAAGAAGGGTTATACAAATTTACCTAAAGCACACTCCTGGGAAATCTGAATTCCAGACTGTGGAGATCTTTCTTACCTTTGGATACACCGAGGGATTTTTCCTAAGATGGAGAAGAAAATTCTTCAATCATTCATATCAATAAAGATTCACTTAAATTTTTCATATTTCATTTCAAGATATTTCTCTTTTATCTTAATTTCTTATATTATAAATCAGAATGTAACTGAATTAACTATGACTTACAGAAAGAAGGAAGTACTTAGACATTTATAAGTTGTGTGCATTCTTCAGGTATTGTTGGGTTCATTTGCACATTTTCACTCCTTTCTTAAAATTGCTTTTTATATTTCCCTTTTCTCCATAGAGTTGATCTATATTGTATTAATTGTACGTATTTTATAGATCACTGTTACCTCTTCTAAAGCATTGATAAAGCAGACTTCACATTTTAATATTGCTATTTCTTCCTAAACTCCTAAAAAGCATATGTACACAGAAATGTCAGTCACTGGATACTTTTTGTAACTGTTAATGCAGAATGAATAAAAACAAAATGCTTATAATCTTTTCTTATAGTCATTCTTCACACAGATAAATTACATAGGAGTGTGGATTGCAGCTTATGCCTGAATATCTACAGAAGACTGAGGCAGGGGGATTGTTATAAATTCAAGGACTAAAAGTAAGTTCCAGTCCAAGCTGAACTTTAAATATTTCTAAAAAGTAATTAAAAGCTGCTGGTTTTTCAAAGATGATTTTGTGCTTTTTTTCACTTTTCTGAATCAATCATTTCTAAAAGTTTCATGATTAAATCTGTGGCATTTGTTATGTATAATATGATATAATCCGAAAATGGAGATGATATGAATTTTTTTTGCCCATTTGTGTCCCTTTGATTATTTTTTCTGTTTTAATTTTCAATGTAGTGCTTCGATCACTACTGTAGAGAGGTAGAAACAGTAGCATGCCCTGACTTGTTCTCAAGGAGATGGCTTTGAGTTAGTGTTTCCTTAAGGATTATATTGGCTCTGCATTTGTCATAGAGCTTTGATTATGTTGAGGTATATTCCCTCCAGTCCTGCATGCTCTGTGGCTTTTTATATTTTCAAATATACTTTTTTTTTTCACCTATTTAGATAATCATGTGATTTTTTGTCTTTAAGTCCATTTACATGATTTTAGTATATGTATTTACCTAATGATGTTGAAACATCTCTGACTCTTCATGAGAAGGCCAACTGATCATGTTGGATGTCATTTTGGATATATGCCTGTGTCAATGCTGTCAATCTTTTGCTGAAGATGTCTGCATCTGCATACATCATGTATGTCGACTTACAGGCTTTATTTTTTTGTGTGTTTCTTCGTCTGATTTTAGCACTGGAGCAATTCTTGTTTCAAGAAAGGTGTTTCAGACTGTTTCTTCTGCTTTATTTTTAAACATAATTTGTAAATACTGCTTGGAAATCTTCTTTGAAGGTCTAGAAGTGTCCCGTTAGGAATCCGTTTGGGCTTGGGCTTCTTCTTTAGTTAGTTGCTTTTTCTCGTTCTTTTCAATTTCTTATTTGCTATGACATTGTTTAGGGTTTTGTTCTTTTTTGTTTAATTTTGTGGTTAGAATGGATCTAAAAGTGCACCTACTTCTCTTTGATTTTCTAACATAATGAAATACAGATTTTTACAATGTTGTTTTAATCTGAGTTTCTTTGATACCTATTTAAATGTTGCCATGTTCTTTTCTGATATCTTTAAACTGTTAAAACCTCTGTCTTTACCTAGGTTAACTGTGCCAAAGGGCTATTGATCTTGCTTACCTTGGGCAGGTGTGAGTGTGGTATGAACTCTCTGGGAGACTATTTTGCAGGACAGTCTCAAGATTGATTTGGAGAAGAAATGATCCCGTTCCTTCCCTACTCTCTGAGCAATGTTCAAGGTATAGGTAATACTCTACTGCCCCTCATCTGGTTAGAAACTCACAAACTTCTAAACAGAACTGGAGGGTAGGTGGGAAAAATGAACTTTTATGCATTGTCTATGAGATTTCAAAATGGTCCACCACTCTGGCCATCAAAGTTGAGAAAGATCAAAAAGCTGAAACTAAATGTATCACATGACCCATTTGTACAGCTCCTTTGTATATGTAATAAAGACTTCACATTCTAACCCGTGGATCCATGGGGTTCATTGCTTCTTTCTTCACAATGGCTAGGGAATAAAAACAACCTGAATGTCCTCCCACTGATGAATACACACACACACACACACACACACACACACACACACATATATATATATACACATATACATATACATGTATGTGTGCATGTGTGTATTGAAAATGGGAAACATAGAGGCAATGGCATATTAATCAGCTGTAAAGAAAACAGAAGCCATGAACTTTGTAAGTAAATAAGAAAAAAAATGAGAAAATATTATAGTACATATGGTAACCCAAACTCAGAAAGACAAAACATGTTCTCCTTAATTTGTGGTCCTTAGAACCAAAACTTCACATGTGAGTATATAGCTTGGATTAACAGCAGAAAGCAGGAAAATAAAAAATGGCCACAGGCAAATGGAATTGTAGATAAATCAGTAGCAGGATGCAGGTGCTATGAAGGGGTAAAGGAGAAAGCAGGGTGACTTAACAGGGGACTGGGCGTAAGGGGCAATATGGAGGGAGGCAAAAAGAGAGAGAAGGATATATGTAAATATATTTTCTATTTATAGTTATTAGATATATTTATGTAATATTTATTATATATTACCTATTTTATACTATATATTTCAGCATATATATGCAAAATTATGCCACTAGTGGTAATAATATAAAAACCATGATTAAATAATAAAAAGTAATAAAATAAATGTTTTAGAATTATATATATTATAATAAAATAACTAATTAAAATAATATAATAAAAGAAAATAAAATTAATTAAAAGCTGTAATTAATAATAAAATGGTAAAAATCCATAGTTCTATCAAACAAATGTCCCAGTATCATAAATGAGAATTCTCTCTTTGATGTGTTGGTCAGAGTGACCAGAATGACAGGATGTTCTTAAAGATGCAATAGTGGCACTTCTGTCTTGGCAGCTACTAACAGCTCTCTAATTCTGTCTACATGCCTGAATGGGAGGGAATTCCTGTTTGGCACTGCAAACCTACACAGCTGTTTGTGGGTGGCTGGCCATAGAATCAAGAAAAGATCCTACTTTCCTAAACCAGTATCATCTCTATCCTCATTGGAAATAATCATCTTTATATCCACAAGTAAGTGTATCTCTCAACCCTCACCCAGAGGCTTCTCTTTGCAGCATTATGATAAGCGCAACTGATTAAAATGCAAGCAACCAGTGACCTGGGGAGTTCAGCCCTTAATAATGCATCTACAATGTAACCATTACACCTAAGGACAAAGGAACCCAGGAACAGGGATAGAATAATTGTTAACAGCCAGAAGATTATGAAGTCTGTTACAAGATTGTATCTTTTATATTTGATAGGCTATCTCACTTGTAAACTCTAAAAATTATGATTGGGTAAACAAGGCCTGGATAATGGAACCATAAACTGGTGTCTCAAAGAGGATAAAGAAAATCTCACAAGGCCCCATCCCTAGATTAAGAATTACATACAATTAATACCTAGAGAGGGAGAATCAGACTTCCCCAGGTATAAGCCCCTAATACTTTATCTGGTACCAAGTGGTCAGCCCTAAAAATATGTAGCAAAGAAAAACATTGAATAACCACAAATTGCATTTTTATATTTATTAATATTAGTCACATTCAATTTAAAAGCAAATTGAAGTACAGCTCCAATGTTGAATTCATAGAAAATATGTTACCTAGTTAATTGAATTTTCTTTATTTTAAAGCACTTTATCTTCTCTAAGAAAGTATAAGTAAATAATGCCAATACAAAGTGTCTAAGCTCTCATTTTCTTCATAACAGAATAATTTTGTATACATCTAATAATATACAAGTATAAAAATAGGTGCATCTATTTTCTTCTTCACAATTATTATTTCAAATTTAATTTATATTGCTCTCTGCTACAAGCAGACAAATTTCACCTGAAGAATTGGCTTTAGATCTAATCCTACAGGATCAATCACCACGGTTTGTTGTGGGGACCATGAAAGGCAGCCTGTTTTCTGGTTGAGCTAGGTTTAAAACCCCAGTGACTGTGCAGAGGTTATCCTGAAAGGAGCCATAGGTGTTTTGCCATGTTCCTAGACACCAGGCTCCTGACTGGAGGCTGCAACTCTATACTCCATAATTCTGTGGCCATCAGTCATATAAGGGCAACGCCCCAAGCGCCTCCACAGGGAGAGGAGGTGACCGCAGGTCACATAGCCTCAAGACAGATCTCCATTTTTAATGAGATACCTAAAGATCTGGAGGGCTTAGCCAATAAGCTCTCCTTCCCAGACCCTCCTCCCTGCAATGGTCCCTTCTATAATGGTCATTTATTTTACATTTTCCATGTGCCCTGAGTACAAATTACTTTCCTGATGATCTCATTTCTTCTCCATACAGGTTCACGATATAGATGGACGTTTTCATTCTCAAAGAGAGAAGGAAAGAATTGCAAGATCACACATACATAGATTTAGAGATTCTTTTTGTTTGTTTGTTTGTTTGAATTTAGTCCAACTCACTCTTGGCTTTGTAAAATGAGACACACCATCATTATAAGCCAAGGTAAAAACAACAGGTTTAGGCATAAAGAAATTTGGGTATGTATTCCTAGCATAATTAAATACCCAGGAAGATTGGGAGTCACCTGTGTATACAGAAAGAGCAATGTTCTCAATATAAAGTGCTTCCATGTGAGCCACTGAAAGTAATTATTGAACTAGGAATTTTTTTTGAAGGAAGCCCAGTTCTGAAGGAAAGCTAGCACTTCAGAATTCTGGTGCACTGCTCATGTCTTTCTCCCAGACTCATCACTCATGTGAACCTGGAAGCCTCACCACCACATGGGAAGATGTGGGGGGAACTCCACAGGTATCTTGGCAGGCAGTGAAATGACACACAAAGAGGCAAGAAGAGAACTTCAATTTAGCTGGTCTGAATGAAAATTTGAGAGTCGGATGCTGGGCTATTCATACCAAAATATTTAAACACAGTACAATTTGGAGGAAATTTTCCATGAGTAATACAATCTCCAGTGCTCAAGGTGGCATAATTGCATTGAAACTCCACTCAAAGAACATGTCACATTTTCCAAGAAGTTGGGTTCTGGAGATAGGCTACCTGTATTTACTTAAGGGTCCACTAAAAGATCTGGTCTGGCCTCTGTCATACTGATAGGTTAGAAACTGTTTTGGCTAATAGCCATCTGGAGTCCTGGGTGTGATAGATTTGGGGAGCTCCTAGCTATACAGATGTAAGAGCTCTTTAGACTACTAGCCACTGCTGGTTCTGGTTATCCAAGCTTGTTCTAGCTGCCCCAGCAGCTGACGCAGATCAACAGGCTCCAATTCCAAGTCTTCTGGAGGGAAACACAGGTTATATGTCCTTTCCTTCAGAAGGGCAATCCTGCATCCTCAACATTCAAAAACCCTAATACTCTGAACAGGAAGAGTAAGAAAATTGGAATAACAATGCTTTCTGATGTCTGAGATTCTTTACAGTATCAGTAGAACTAAACACTAAACTGGGGGCTGTGCCTGTGAATATTTGAGAAAAATAAATAAGTCACGAAATTATCAAGGTAAAAAGTATTTACCAAATAATAGTAATAATAGTAATAATACCTATAAAATAAAACAAACTGGATTTTGAATTTTTAATAGAAATGCTAAATAATCTATAGGAAAATCAATGAAAATAAACATAAACTTCAAAAAATTTCAGACCTGAGTTAATATTTTTTCCTCAACCTAAATTTTCAATTTCTAGTAAAGACTATATATACGTTTACAATAAATCTAGGTCCTTGAAGACCATGAAAAGTGAAACATTTGACAAAATATTCGCAACTAAAATCGTCTTTAATATGCAGCAAGCTTCTGTGTAAGTCTTTTAAGAAAGTACTTTCTTTGGGACCTTGCTTCGATTTTCATTGAAGCAAGTAATTACACCTCAAGAGCCATAATGCTTAACTAATGTAAAAGCGGTAGGGCAAAGTGCAAGGAAATTTCTCATAGTTTTTTTCTAGATTCAGAATTTAATGAATGCCTTTTGAAAATTAAGCATAACAAGGGAATTTGCTCTTCCAAATGTGAACCTCACACACTAAAAATTATGGTGGTTGCTGAAATAGCTCAGTTAAGTGGAGATTTTGCCCTGCAGATACAAAGTTCTTGGTTTTATCACCAGCACCCAAGGAACCAGTCATAATAGTATATCCCTCAATTCACAACACTTGAGAGAGTAAGTGATGGAGAATCAAAGGTTCAGGGTCACCGTTGGCTACATAGCTTGTTTAAAGGAATTCTGAGCTTCAAGATAAATCTGTCTCAAAAAGAAAATATAAAATAAAATATCTTTTTAAATGTATTACTTTCTAATCTTATTCTGAGCATTTCATTTATGTATCATACTTATAGTTGCATAAAAATACTATCAGTGTGCCAATGATATGTTCTAATATCTCTCCTACTACAATATGTAACTGTAGCCAGGTGTGGTTACATGTGACTGCAATAACAACACTTAGGAGACAGGGGTATAAGGACCAGTAAGTAGTTCAAGGCCACCTTCTCTAAATAAAACACTATATCAATTAAATAAATAAATAAATAAATAAATAAATAAATAAATAAATAAATAAATAAAATTAACAAGTAAATATCAAATAAAAAAAGTTTCCTGTCAATTTTCTTAAGAAATGTCTTATTTATTTCAATAAAAACTTCATCAAATTTCTCAAAGTGAAAGCAATAAAGATTATCAACTTCATCATGCTAGTAGTTAAATGTTTGTTTTATATCCTGTGACAATTTAACAATAATTTGAATTATTCTAATACACTAAAATTAATATTTTGTCCTTGAAGAACTGTACTAATCTCTAGACTATGCCTCAACATGCTTGAAAATGTATTTACTGAAAGTATTACCACATGATTACTGAAAACTGGAAAGAAGTCTGACCTCCTATGTCGTTCACAGTGCAGTCACATGAAGAGACCAGTTCCAGTAGATAGACAGAGCCCCCTGTGGAAGGACGGTCTTACCAACCCTCCTTCAAAAGTTATGACCCAGAATTCCTGTCTAAAAGAAATGCAGGGACAAAAATGGGGCAGACTGAAGGAAAGGCCAGCCAGTCGTTCATCACATGGGCCTGCAGCAAACTCTGACACTATTACTGATGCTACATCATGCTTGCAGACAGAAGCCTAGCATGGCTGATTTCTGGGAGACTCCACCAGTACCTGACTGAGACGGATGCGAATACTTACAGCCAAGCACAGACAGGACCGAGGTCAGAGACTTCTATGGGAAAAGTTAGTGGAAGGATTGAAGGAGCTGAAGGGGTTGGCAACCCCATCGGAAGACCCAACAGTGTGAACTAACCTGGAGGGGAGCTCACAGAGACTAAGCCATCCACCAAAGAGCATACTTGGGCTGGTCGGAGGCCCCTGGCACATGTGTTAGCAGAGGACTGCCTTGTCTGGCCTCAAATGGGAGAGGAGGCTTCTAATCCTGTAAAAATTTGATGCCCCACAGAAGCGACGTGAGAGGAGGAATGAGGTGAAGAACTCTAGAAGGGGCGGGGGATAGGAGAGTGGATCATTTAAATATATAAATAAATTAAATAAATAAATTAAAAGAAGAAGAAATTCAACTCAGATTCTAATTCTTAGAACATATTATATACTGAAAGGTCCAAATTATAATTACAGATATACAGCTTTTAAGACTTAACTGTACCCATTTTAAAGCTAGACTCAGACTTATTTTTAAGAAAATGAAAACACTTGTAACAAAGTAACTAGGTACTTAACTAATTGGTGATTATCATTTGTATACTTTCCTTTAGTACTGTATAGTTTCCTTTAGTAACTATATGATATTATAGTTAATATCATATAGAAATTGCCTGTAGAAAACAAAACTGGGTGCATAAGGCAACAGAGTAAGCAATACTGATTATAAGAGAACAAGTTCATAAGAAAAATAAAAGTAAAATTTAGAGGATTTTATTATATTTCAAGTAAAAGTTAAATTAGGAAGTAACAACTTCAGTATTGGGATTGCATGGAATAGCAGATTTTAAGATGGGATATTCTCTTATTGAATATATATATATATATATATATATATATATATTCAATATATATATATATATATATATATATTCAATATATAATTGAATATATATAAATATATATTCAATATATAATTTATATATATAAATATAATTTATATATATATATAAATATTTATATATATATATAAAATTATACTAAGACCCTCCAAAATTTTATTGAATTTGTTTCCTCTTGGCCACCTACTGCTTTACATAGAGTTTACCTTCAGAAGTTTTTGTTTCCTTTGTGAGACTCCTTTGAAGAAAGCCGTTTTCTTATTGGCAAATACTCATCAATTGTAGCTAGCTTTATCAGTTAGGATGTGGGCTTGGGTCCACTTCTCCAAAGTCTGGGATCAGATCTGTTGCTTACTATAAATGCTGTCCCAGTCTCTGGGAGTTCCTAAGTGAGTAGGTCTTGCTGCATTTAGAAGGCCTCGTTTTCAGTGATCGCCCATATGAACTCTGTGCCTTGACCGTACTGCTTTAGAAGGCCTTGTATCTTGGTCTTTCAACCCTTGTGGCTCTTATATGTTTTCACCTCTTCTTACACACTGTTACTTGAGCTCTGAGGGAAGGATTTGATAGAAACATCATATTTAGGGCTAACTATTCCAAGGCCTCTCATGCTTGGCACAGTTGGTCTGGCTGTGGGCGTTTTTGTTTCTATGTACAGCAGGAGGAAGCTTCTCTGATGATGGCTGAGCAAAGTATAGCAGAATGACAGTAGGAGTGATTTTATTGCTAAATTCCCTTTTAAACTTTTTTTATCAGATAATTTATTTCCATTTCAAATGTTATCCCCTTTCTTGGTTTTCCCCTTTGAAAAGCAAATACCCAGTCCCCCCACTCCCTGCTCACCAACCTACCCACTTCTGCTTCCTGGCTCTGGCATTCCCCTACACTAGAGCATAGAATCTTCACAGAACCAAAGGTCTCTCCTCCCATTGATGACCAAAGAGGCTATGCTCTGCTACCTATGCAGATCGAATTCATGTGTTGCTCCAGTTGTACAATTTGTTTGGTGGTTTAGTCCCAGAGAATTCTGGAGGTACTGGTTAGTTTATATTGTTGCTCTTCCTATGGGGCTGCAAGCCCCTTCAGCTCCTTGGGNNCTTTCTATAGCTCCTCCATTGGGGACCCTGTGCTCAGTCCAATGGATGACTGTGAGCATCCACCTCTGTATTTGTCAGGCAGTGGCAGAGCCTCTCAGGAGTCAGTGATATCATGCTCCTGTCAGCAACCACTTATTAGCATCCACAATCTACCTCCTGAGTTATCTTCCTTTGTGATTTCTTTATTGTTTCTATTTCCATTTTTAGATCCTGGATGGTTTTGTTCCATTCTTTCACCTGTTTGGTTGTNTTTTNCTGTNATTCTTTAAGGGATTTTTGTGTTTCCTCTTTAAGGGCTTCCACCTGCTTACCTGTGTTCTCCTGTATTTCTTTAAAGGAGTTACTTATGTCATTTTAAAAAACCTCTATCAGCATCATGAGATGTGATTTTTAAATCCACATCTTGCTTTTCCAGTGTGTTGAGGTATCCAGTACATGCTGTGGTCGGAGAATTGAGTTCTCATAATGCCAAGTAACCTTGGTTTCTGTTGCTTATATTCTTATGATTGCCTCCTGCCATCTGATTATCTCTAGTGTTAGATGGTGCTACTGTCTCTGGTTGGAGCCTGTCCTTCCTGTGGGTCTATAAGCCTGTGTCAGTACTCCTGGGAGACCAGCTCTCTTCTGGCAGAACTTTGTACAAAGTGCTCTGGAACAGGCAAGCTCTGGGTGCAGATGGAGACTGTAAGGATCCTGTCCTAGCTGCTTCACTGTTCCTGTGTTATGCACGCTCCTGGGTGCCCTGCTCCAGACAGTTATTGGAGAGAAAGTGAAGATCTCCCCTCTTGGCCTGGGAGTACAAGTTCTCCTCTCTATATTCCTTAAGAAGATTAATAGTGTTTGACTTATCCCTGAAGTTACTGGCCTATCTAGACTCGTATTGTTGGTCACCCAAGCATGAATGGCTTCCATTACATAAAGTAGACCATAAACAGAACCTGTTCTTCTTTAATTACTCTCACAAGTTTCGTGCCACTAGTGCACCAGCCTATCTTTCAGGCAGGTCACCATTGTAGACTGAAGGGTTTATAAATGGGTTGGGATTTACCTTTCTTGTTTGGGAGCATGGGGAGTGCCTTCTAATACCATAAACATTAGTCCATAAGGGTAAAGGCTCTAGGAAGGCCCAGCTCTACTTCTCCATGTTCAACAAATTATGTAGGCATTATCTTCAGCAATAGTGCCTCATTGTTAGTTTACAGAGCACAATCAATGGCCTTGACAAGAGCCTGGTTTATGTTGTAGTTTCCATTGGATTGTTAGACCAAGAAGAACTCAATTAGATGTAACACAATACATGTCCTGGAAACTTCACTTTGTGGTAACAAGTGGCAAGATGGAGATCTGATTACCCTGTTATTGTCAATTACATTTAGATAGGCATCATATCTATATCTCTATACCTCTATCTATCTATCTATCTATCTATCTATCTATCTATCTATCTATCTATCTATATTAGAAAGTTTCTAGTGCATTAGGCTTCCATACAATCCTATACATGGTCTTTAGTTGTAGCTATCTGTTTTATATTCACACCCCTATCCCCTCCTCATTTACACTTTCTATTCCAGCCTCCCTGACCCACTCATAACTATCTATTTTTCCATCCTAGTGACCTTACTCTATATGTAATGCTGTTTTTATATGGAGTGTAATTTGCTTATCAATTACATAACAGCCAAAACCCACAAATACATGAATAGAGATCGCATTAGCACATTTTTCTTTCTCTGTAATCTCTACCTCAGAATGTTTTTTTTTCCTAGATCCATCAATTTACTTATGAATTCCATGATTTTATTTTTTGTAACATCTGAGGAGTATTCCATTGTATAAATACACTACATTTTTTTGTCTATTCATCCACCGATGGACATCTAGGTTCTTACTCTTTTTGGTCTATTGTGAATAGAGCATCAAAGAACATGGATGAGCAAGTGCCTTTCTAGTAGGATAAAACATCCTTTGTGTATATAATATGCCCAGAATTAGTGTAGCTAGATCTCTAGGTAGATTGATTACTCACGTCCTGAGGAACTACCTCACTGAATCATATAATGACTGTACAAATTTGTACTCCTATTAGCAAGGGATGAGTTTTCTCCTTACTCCACATTTATGTCAGCATGAGTTATGATTTGTTTTATTGGTCTTACCCATTCTAATGTTTGTATGATGAAATACCAAGCAGTTTGATTTCACTCAGGTGATGACTAAGGATGTTGAACACTTCTTTATGTGTAGCTCAGCCATTTGAGTTTTTTTTTTTTTTTTTTTTGTTCGTTTGTTTGAGAATTTTCTGTTTAGATCTGTATCCCATTTTTAATTGGATTGTTTGTTTTCTTGATGTCTGGTTTTCTGATTCCTTTACATATTTTAAATTTTAGTCCTCTATCAGATATGTAGTTGGTAAAATCAGTTCCCATTTTGTAGGTTGCCAAATGACAGTATTCTTTGCCGTAAAGAAGTATTTCTGTTTTACTAGGTTCTATTTGTCAATTGTTATTCTTAGTGCCTGTGCTAATAGTGTTCTGTTGAGGAAGATTTTTCCTGTGCTAATGAGTTCTGAACTATTCCAAGTGGTATTATTTAAACTAGAGCATATTATCACAAGTCCTAACGGTATTTAGATAAACGCATGAATGAAATAAACATGACTTTGTCACTCCTTATGTTTGAAATACTATATTGAAGAAATTTTAAACACTGAAGTCCTTAGAATGAAAGTTACTATATTTAAACCTCAATGGAATATCTCAGACACATCATCTAATGAGATATCGTAATATATTTTTGTTATTTGTCTAAAGAGTAACTATTTTTCAGTTTATTTGCTTCTAGAAGATTTAAGACCTCTGAGGTTGAGGCAGACTACCTAAGTTCTACTTTTCACAGTAATGCTTTTTGCTAGCTGCAAATTTTCAGTAGGATACTGAATACTCTGTTCCTCTAATAACATTTCTATTGTTAGAATATGTTGCTAAATTAATGTTGTATTCAGCATATAACACTTACTTGAAAAAATAAACTAGAACATGACACATCTGGGGAATTATAGAAAGATAGAATTTTCTCCTTTAGTGTGAAAACAGAAAAGTCTCACTTTAGCAATTGAAGCTCAATTCTTTTATAAAACATCATGACTTACAGAGGCATCGGCAGAACTATTAAGGTAAATAACCCATTTTGGAGAATTCTGCTTGAGTACTTCTCTATGATCTGATTTATAGAAATGAATTGGATGAAAGTGAAATGTGAATTAGTATGGCATCTACTCCCTCCCCCCAGCTTCTCCTGTCTGCTTCTGATATATACAGTTAATGGGAATTCATTCCACTTTTCAAGGGAACTCAGCATTAAGATGACAAACAGGGAAAATAGAATCAGAGGCAATGATAGGCAGAGATAAAGGCATGGGCAGTGGTTGACAGGGTTCTAATATTTCATATGAGAAGGTCTAAGAGGGGCAAAGAGAGAAAACAGTGGGGCCTTCTAGCAGTAATTTTCTGTTACTTTAAATTGCAAAGAGTGGGAGTGGTAGTCAGTGTCTCTCTTAGAAAACCACTAAATGCAATGAGTATAAACAGTTTACCTCTTGAAAAGCCATAAAAAGAGCATGAAGCATAATTGAGGAATTGAGGAAATAGACTCTTAGTTTGGATGACATCTTTTGGTTTTTGGTTCAGAACACATCTAGCCAAGACATGGCTAGGGTGAGTCTGAAATGTTGAAAGTTCATTATACAAATAGCTCCTCAAAATTTAGCTGATATTAGTTATTTTTATGTTGATTTAATAAAATATTATGGCAAAGGCAAGCTATAGAAGGGAGAGTTCCCTTAGTCAAAGGTTCCAGAGTTATAGAATTTATAAAGTGGGAAGACATGGCAACAATTGGCAGCTATGGGCACAGAAATAAGATGCTAGCTGATGACATCTTCAACCACAAACACAGAGTGTACAAGGTGAGAATGAGACAAGGCTGTGAAATATCAATGATCACTCTTAGGGACATATTTATTCTAGGAAACAGTGGAAAGTTCCTCCTTATCATTCCCAAATTGTGCCACCAACTTGACTAAGAGTTCAAATACACGAGCCTATGGGAGGCACTACCCATTCAAACTACCACACAGCCTAAAGTGTCATCTATTTAAGAAATTAGTGTCTTTGGAACCAATTACAAGAAAAGGACACGAATTTTAATCAGAAGTGATTTATGTATATTTAGTTTCTAGGGTTTCATTTTTCCACTCACGAGAAGAAGTATAACAGGGATGAAATATTCTCAGTAATTTCCAACCCATTTGAGTTCATTTTATTTCACTTATCTTTTGCCATTTTTCTGATGCGTGCGGGTGTTCACATACATGTGCATGTTTGCGTGTGTGTTTGTGTGTGTGTGTGTGTGCATGTGCGTGTGTGTGTGTGTGTGTGTGTGTGTGTGTGTGTGTTTAAATGTGTATTCATGTCTGGGGAAGCTAGAGAGCACTCTAGGTTAAAATTGTTAAGAATGCTATGCACGTCCTGTAAGATGTAGGTCTCAGATTGGCTTGGAGTACGGTTAGCCCAGCTGGCCAGAGAGACCTCTTGCCCCTACTTTTCCAGGGACTTCACTGGGGTTGCACTAGAAGTACAAACTCTTAGTACCTCAGTTGGCATTTTATGGATTCTGCAGATCAGCTCAGGTCTTCACACTACAAGACAAGTACTATATGAACTATCTACCTCATTTATTTTACTATCAATGAGTATTTACCTCATTTAGTTTTTAACTCAAATGTAAGTTTTTGAGTGGAAAAACCTAATTACAGTAAGGCTTGGTGACTTTTCCAAGTCAAAGCAGTACACAAGGAAATACGTTTGGTCAGATCAAAATTTTGCTTATGAAATCTACTTGTGAGCATGTCTTCAGGCAAAAATGTATTTATTTTTTGTATGTTGAATTACAAGGCCCAAACTATATGTGTTTGTATTTAAATTAATCCTGTAAGATTATATTTTGTGAATTTTAAAATGTTTATTTTCAATAAATCATTTAGACCTTCTCCTTCTAAAGTCAGTATTGATAGATATTATAAATCATGTTATCTTTAGAGTTTGTGAATTAATACTGAATTTGGGAGAAGCCAATAGGTAAGTTGTATGAAGTGTGCCTCACTGGAGATAATGTAATGAGCAGGGATTTTAACATGATGTGTGATATGTGGGCACTCCTGAAAGTGTGAAGTTTTCCAATTTCTGAGCAGATAACAATTCAGGATGAAATTTAGCCTGTAGCAAGTATATTGTCCATCAATGGTTCTTCAGGATTCCTCCGACTCTTAGGCAACCACATTACTACAAGCTGTTTGATACACAGAGCACAAAGGACCTTAACATTGCTCCTATTAGTGCTTAAACCACACTGAAAACACTTCATTAAACAGCCTACTGCAGTGTGATTGTTTAATAATATTTTGATTAGGTTGTTTAGTAGACAATCCATGCTGTAAAACACTCTCATGCTGTCAAATGAATCACTGGTAAAATAGCTATTGCAACATAGCAAGGCTCTGGGAGGAAAAAGGAAACACATGCACACCAAACTTAAAATTATTGTCTTCAGTTCTCACATTTTACCTGGTTACTGTTCCTACTATAACAAATTCCTCAACTTACAGTATCTAAACTAAAAAAACCTTTTGTCTTACAATTTAGAGGTCAGAAATTGAATGAAGAGTTATCATGGTCAAAATGACTCTCATTGAGACTTTACTGCCATCAGGGGGTGTTTACAAAATAAAACCCATTTATTTAATTATTCACGTTTCTAGTTGTTTCTTTTCTTCCTAGTTTCTGGGTTCTTCTCTGTCATTCTGAGATCCAACAGTGAACAATGTAGTCTTTCTTATATGGATTCACCTTCTATGCTGATGCATTCCTCTATAATACTGAGAACAACTGAGCCTGGCTTCATGAGAAACCAAAGATAATCTTTGAAGTCATGCCATTGCCACACTAATTCTGCAATGTCATGAATACTCATACTAACAAATTGCAAATATTGGCAGTTGGATACTTGGCAGTAAAGTTTTCTTTCAATGTCTATCATGAACCATTGTAAAATTGAATAGCTATTTTTTTCCACACAGAAACATACCTCTCTGTATGAACACAACAAAGCTATAAAATTATATTGTACATCTTGTAGATGTGCAAAATGGTCATTTATGTGCTAGTACAAACTCTCATTGTGGGTAATACCAAGTCTACCACTGTTGTGACTCATCTGTTAAAAAATACTGTGTTCTTGACAACCACGGCATGCAATATATGAGCCATATATTCAATAGTCAGAAGTACTTTGTGTTCAAGAAAATGAGGTGTTGATTTCATTCTTCACACAGGATACAATAAACTATAACTATGAAAAATGACGACATAACCCACCATCATTTTTTAAATTAATTCTCCTTTCTTTTATTTTCTTTTTATTGGATATTTTCTTTATTTACATTTCAAATGTTACCCCTTTTCCCAGTTTCCCTCCCTCCCCAAAACACCCTATCACATCCTCCCACCCTTCCTTCTATGAGTGTGTTCCTCCACTCACCCACCTACCGACTCTCACTTCCCTGCCCTCAATCCCCTACACTGGCCTGGCGCATCTATTGAGCCTTCATAGGGCCAAGGATCTCTACTCCCATTGATGCATGACTAGGCCATCCTATGCTACATATGCAGCTGGAGCTATATGTATTCCTTTGTTGATGGCTTAGTACCTGGGAGTTCTAATCAATCAGTTTGGTTGATATTGTTGTTCTTCCTATGGGGTTGGAAACCCCTTCAACTCCTTCAGTCCTTTCTCTAACTCCTCTATTGGGGATGCAGAGCTTAGTTCAATGGTCGTTTTTAAGGCATGATAACATTTGAACATTGAAGTTAGGGATGTTACTTAATCTTATTGTCTCCTTCAAATGGTAATAAATTTTATTGTTAGACAAGATAATTACTTTTTTCAAATTTTGTAGCCATGTTTCTCCATTTGCTCTATAAATATTTCTCCAAGTGTTGTTATAGGATTTGTGGAAAATATTGAGTATTTTTCTTGATGATCATAGTAACATCATCTTCTTTGTTAAGAAAGTAAGATTTTCTAAATTCTTTGAGATGGTAGGCAAAAATAGAACAACTGGGAAATACATTTGTAAAGTCATTGTATTTTAGAATAGCAAGGGATTTTGGGTATTGTCTTAGTTAGGGTTTTACTACTGTGAACAGACACCATGACCAAGGCAAGTCATATAAAAACAACATTTAATTGGGGCTGGCTTACAGGTTCAGAGGTTCAGTCCATTATCATCAAGGCAGGGGCATGGCAGTATCCAGGAAGGCATGGTGCAGGAGGAACTGAGATTTCTATGTCTTCATCCAAAGGCTGCTACTGGAAGACTGACTTCCAGGCAACTGGGGTGAGAGTCTTAAGCCCACACCCACAAGTGACACACCTATTCCAACCAGGACACACCTCCAGNTGGTGCCACTCCCTGGTCCAAGAATATACAAACCATTACAGGTATCATACATAGTAACTACCTTCACCATTCTTATCCAGAACTCTGGGTTTAAACATTTCTATTGTGGAGAAAGACCAATGTTTCTAAAAGTATTCTCTAAGTTAATTGTTCTTACTATTAGAAATATCTTCTTTGCAGCAACAATTTTGGTCCAAGTTTTAGAGTTTTATCTTTGATAGATATATACAATTAAATACAATATATATATATATATATATATATATATATATATATATATATATATATATTTTTATTACTCTGTTAAAATAATCAATATTCATTTTGTGTTCTGGGGTAGAAAAACACATNAAGTATTCTCTAAGTTAATTGTTCTTACTATTAGAAATATCTTCTTTGCAGCAACAATTTTGGTCCAAGTTTTAGAGTTTTATCTTTGATAGATACTGACAATTAAATACAATATATATATATATATATATATATATATATATATATATATATATATATGTTATTCTTAACCTGTTAAAATAATCAATATTCATTTTGTGTTCTGGGGTAGAAAAACACATCCCAAACTCTATCATGTCTCAGCATATGCCCACTTCATTACTCTGAACATGCCACTTAAATAGAAACCAGAATGTATCAATATTTTCTTAAAGTTGTATTTGTGAAAAGAAAGACTGAGTTTAAGATGTGTCCAAGCAGATGGTCACACCCTGTATTTGCTCTGCTGCAAACAAGTGATCACCACAAAACAGACAAGGCCCAGACATGGTGCATTCTCCACCAATAATGGTAAGGTTTCTACTCTTTATACATTTCAATATTTCATAAATGCTAGTATTAACTCTTCTACACCTTCAAATGATACTACTGAATTTTATTATTTTTACTGAAAATATTGTTTTTATAATATAAAAAAAAGAAAACTTTAAAAGTGGCTTTGTTCACTATCTCCCTATTGAATGTTCTCTAGGATGGCTAAGTGCTTCTGGAAACTGACTCTTTAATACAAATCGGTCAAATTTCCTTTCACTAGCCATGCTAGCTACTCAGTGATTAGATGTGACAGCCCCAATACTGTAAAGAATGGCAGCAAGTCAGCAATCTCATATATGAAGAAACACACTTTGATTTCCACTAAACTTCCCACTCTTCCTTATAACACTAAATCCTGGAATGTTTTTGAACCATTTTGTTGTTGTTGTTGTTGTTGTTGTTGTTGTTGTTGTTGTTGTTTGGTTTGGTTTGGTTTTAATGTAGGATCTCTGTCACTCTTCATGTACAACTGAGTACAAACTTATTGAGAAATATAAACCACTTAAGTGTTCCTGCTGCATAACTGATGCTGAAGTATTAAACTGTAGTAGTATCATTACATTTCAAGCAAAATTAAAGTATTATACTCATAGAGATAATGCCAACTTTGTAATCAAACAACTAGTTCACCCAAAAGAGATGTAAGAAATTGTTGTGAATGATTCTGTCATTTTACAGAAAGGCAAACTATGGCTCCCAGTGTTCTGAAAATTCTCTTAACACAGAACTAAACATTAACAGGAAAAATAGACTTTAATTTGGCGATCTTTTTTCACATATTCTAGTGTTTGTCCGATACTGCTTCACCTACAAATTTGTGTTCATTATACATGGGAAGACAGTACATCCTATACTTGACAGCAAGCAGTCCTTCATGTGGCCTTAGAAAATGTTTGAGTGTCAGAGTGAATCATTTTGTGTGTTTTCAAATGTTAAAATAAATACCACAAGAATCTGTGACTATTACCCTAATATTGTGTTATAACTGTATAGTTTAGAAAATGTTTCTGATGAAAGAAAAGCCTAGATAGAAAAGACTTGCTCTAAGTTTGTAAGGAAATTTGAAAGTCTCTGGGGAGCTTGCAAGATTTTACCTGTCATGGAGCTATGCCATGAACAGAATATTTTTTAATGATCTGAACTACAGAGTCACTTACTGACTTTTCTATAATGCCATTCATTTACATACTCATGCATATATTTGCATGCTTCTTAATGTGATTAAAGAGACAAAAAGACATTGAAGGCATTGTTCACTTAATAATTTCGGTAATGTGCATTTGTGCCAATACTAGATTTCTTAAGAGTGCCTGTTTGAATATATAACCATCAGCTGTTAAAATTAAAAAGACATCTTTTCTCTGTAAGTGTAGTACCTTCAATGTTGAACAATACTTAATGACAAAATTAACATTTCTTTTTTTTCCTTTAATGACTTTCTTTTGTTTAAAATGTTGGACGCTACTATCTAAAGCACCTCACGACAAAAATTTTGGATCGAGTTCATCTTTAGTACCTGTTAAATGCACTGTAAACTGCAGGAAAGTTATGGGCATAAATTTGAAGTCTTGTAATTTTTAGGAGGGATGATATTTGCTCTTTTAAGACTTAGAAAGTTTGATTTGACCATGCTTCAAAAAATATTAAATCAAACATTTTCTGGAAATTTAGAAAGCAGAATAAAATGCAAGCAGTCTCCTCATCCTGGGAATCACCCTAATTTGCCTCCAGCTCACCTCAAAGTAATTATTCAGATCCAAATCTATTTAGAAACTATTTGATACTGGAAGTGATAATATTAAAAGGTCACATATACATATCCCTGCAGTTTTAACTAGTTACCAAAGTAGCTTTTATAGTTAGAATTTATTATGTGGCTTTTCCTTCTGACCTGAGAAATTTCCTCCTAATGACTGAGAAAACAAAAGAAGCTCATAAGGCTCAGGAAATTCATAAGGTTGCAAGGTCATTGCAGGTAGGTCCTCACTAAAGAAGTAGCGACAATATACAACACTCAGAAGCTGGAAACTTTAGTGAAAATGGTTGGAAGCCCTGGACAAAACTCTAGGCATGCAGGATCCAGTCTTTACCAGTTCTAGGATGGGCATTTTGCTGAGGTAGCTACCATTGAGTCACCTACTGTAAATCCTACTTCAAGTGTTGCATAACAGAATTGTAGGTAATGTCAATAAACTTACAGCCTCATCAAGAGAGACTCGACTGCATTTGTTTCTTCTGTCTGTTGCAGATTTCACACCTGGTAATTTACTGATGTGTTCAGTGGAAAGGTCACTCAATATACATGTAATATGCAGTCTTAACAACTTTTAATTCATATATCCTCAGCTATATAAATTCATTTATTTCTTAAACGGTTACCACTGAATATTTTCTTCTACAATCAAGTATATTTCAACATAGTTCTCTGTGTTCATTGCTTGATATGTTGCATAAGAAGTTTAATGAACTGAGCGTATTACTAAGTGATTGATGTAAAATACAAAAGAGGAGGAAAAGGAAGAGAGAATGAGAGAGAGAGAGAGAGAGAGAGAGAGAGAGAGAGAGAGAGAGAGAGAGAAAAAGCAAGTGTGATGAACTGTGTAGAGTGAGTATCAAATTGGCATATCTCTCAGCAAAACAGGGGCCTTGGTCAAGTCATCTTTCCACATCCTCATAAACTAAGTTGTAATAATTGTTCCAAATGGAATTNCTGTGTTCATTGCTTGATATGTTGCATAAGAAGTTTAATGAACTGAGCGTATTACTAAGTGATTGATGTAAAATACAAAAGAGGAGGAAAAGGGAGAGAGAGAGAGAGAGAGAGAGAGAGAGAGAGAGAGAGAGAGAGAGAGAGAGAGAGAGAATAAACAAGTGTGATGAACTGTGTAGAGTGAGTATTAAATTGGCATATCTCTCAGCAAAACAGGGGCCTTGGTCAAGTCATCTTTCCACATCCTCATAAACTAAGTTGTAATAATTGTTCCAAATGGAATTTTTTAAGTGACTGTGACTCCAATTTAAAGAAAAAAGCAAAATGATAAAACATTATGTTAAAATCCTAAAGCACAATGCAAGAATATTCTGCAAGGTTTTGTTTGACTTTAAGACACTAGCTAGCCAGCAGTTTATCATATTCAAGAAATATTTTAATTCTTTCCTAATTCACTACAATTTTTATAAGATTCTTTTCAGAATGTTTCAGTCCAAACCTCAATCTAATTACAGTAGTTCATCTATCTGATCCAGAACAAGGGAAAAGGCACTGATTTAATATAACTCTTTACAATGGTGAACCACACATGCCTGGTACATATTTCAATTAATAGCAATGAACATTTGCAACCAATATGTGAAATTCAATGTAACATTGAAGTTAGGACAAGGGTAATTAAACTTTGAAAACTCAGATCAACTCTTGAGGAAATGTGATATTTCATCAATGGGAATATCTACTTTTCACATTAATGTAAATTTAAATTTTTATCTAGTAAACATAAGGTGAATCTAAAAGTAATACTACCTCAGTTTTATAACTACTTTGCTTATGATCAAACTTCATTTAACTCATATTTTTTAAATACTTTAGAAAAAGCAAAACTTTTAACAATCTAAAATGCCAATTTGGCATTTCAAAGCATTAGGGATGAATTTAAAATTCTCCAAATATGAATTTAAATTTTTTGAAATATTTTAGAAACCAAATAATTGATATTGAAGTCACTGGGTAACTTTTAAACACTATCATAATTGTATGCATTTTTTTCAGCTTGGTAAAATATAAAATTCTTTCTAACTTCAACATTATTTTTTTATCTTTTTACATGTTACTGGTGGTGACAATTCATACTTAGTTTTCAATGTGAGAATGGCTATTTCCTATAACGCAAATTCACACTCTTAATGACATTGCATCTAAATGAAGCTATGTCTCCTAAAATCCCTGCTCCCTATTCTTTCTTATAACCATCTTTTCCCAATAAGATGTGACAATAGTAAACAAAGTTGCATCTTCTGGAGCTCATTATAAATTCAAATCATTAAATATAGCATTTAATCATTTGTCTGTAAATGTCAAATAAAGGTGAAAAAATAAGTTCTGTATGCACACCTCCAAATACTAAGTGTGTCAACCGTGTTTTCAGCAATAGGTCTTGTTGATTGGATGACTGTAAACACCAAAAGGAAAGGTGGCTTCACATTAAATATCACAGTGAATGCATAATTTGATCTTGTAAAGATGGAAAGAAAAATTAAAGTGAAGGCTGCTAGTACAGATAAGCTTCCATTTCCTTCAGCCTTTAGTGAAAGAATTTCCCAATTAGTCTACAATGAGCCATCCTCCTCAAACCAGATGTAAACTTACCTACTTATTTTAGTTGTTATTGCTGTTGTTTTATTTTCTTTCTTTGTTCAATTGTTTTATGTCTTTTAAAAGTCAAATTTGCCATCAGAATCTGTATAATGTAAGTACTAAGAATCAGAAAAATGGTGAGTATGTAACGATGTGTGCCATGAAATCCTGTCAGTCCAAGTTGGTTTTTAGATTATTTGGTGGAAGGAGAAGACTGACCCCTAGAATTGTCCTCTGACCTCCACAAAGGTGCATGATATACATGTACCCCAGTACACACGTGCCCTGGTGCACATGTGCCCTTATTATGAGACATCATATACACACATACAATGAATAAATAAAAGTGTATTTACTCAATCTAAGAAAACCATCCCAAATTGACTTTCCAAATGAACTTGAGATTAGATAAACATTATAAGGATTCATAAGGAAGTCAAACCACAAAACTCTCAGCCTAAAATTCGTCCTGACTGCAAGATGAGCCAGGGTAATGCTGAGTGCAGACATGGCAGGAGTAGCCAACCAATGACACAGAAAATTGATAATCAGATATTTTTATTGGAAATATGTAGTTTTTATTTTATTTGTACTTTTTAAGTTTTGTGTAACTGTGCCTCTGGTTGAGTTTGTGTGTTCCAAGTTCATGCGGATGCCCACTAGTGCCAGACTAGGACATGTTAGCCCCTCAAATTGCAGTTACATGAAGTTATGACTTGACAAGTAGATGCTTGGAATTGAAAAGTGATCTTCTACACTAAGAGATCACTGATAATAGAGTAATCTTCTATTACTAAGAGTAATAAGGAGACACATCCACTGAGCCATCTCTCTTGCAACTGAAAGTATGTAGTCTGACCTACCAAAGTATCTGTCACTACATCTAGAAATCTCTCACTGATTACAGTTAATGAAATATCCACAGTCTTGCTACAGACCTCAGCACATTAAATCAATAATATCTGTGTCAACGCTGCTCTTCTGCATCACAGTGAAAGCATTTATACTTTTCTTGGTTCATTAGGACACTGACGTTCTTGAAAATGTTTCCTCTTGTTATCGACCTAGCATTTTTCCTCAAAAATGTCATTATGTTTTATCTGAACACTGTGAATAGAGTCACTTAGCAGAAAGCTTTAGCCCACAGGGAACACCTTGAACTATGGCTAATGATATTCTTCCATGAGTTCTCGAACTCTACTTAAAAAAATAGATATAAGGTGTAGCTAGACATTCCAAATGATATTCAAAAGATACAACGTTCTGAATCTTTCTATTGCTGTTTTCTGTCATGTTCAGGAAATCAAATGTTTATTAAGAATGGCAGGGTTACAGATTCCTGTGCTACAGAAGCAAACCACAGTTTCTTCTCTTTACTGTGACCTTGAAAATTTGGCAAGCTTATTGTACGAATGCAAAGTCTTGTAAAATGCTTTTGTATGTCATATTTTAAAATCCTACTCCATAAAGTAAGATTTTTTTTTTTAAAAATAGTGGTATCTCTTGATGATAGCTGAATTCAGTGTGGGCAAGAAGCACACCACAGTGAAATCAGCATCAGGAAATTTCCTGGGAAATCCTGCCTTTCTTCTCCAGATCTAGCTAAAAGAACACATTGCATTTAAGAAAATGAAACTAATTAGGAAAACAAAGAAGAAATAGGAAGGTTCTGGTTAGATTTTTTTGTTGTTTTTTTGTTTGTTTGTTTGTTTGTTTCCTTGTTTTTGGCAATTTGACAAATAACGCAGGGTCATTAAGAAGAGACAATTCAATTGAGAAAATGTTCCCATAGGATTGATCTGTAGGCAAGCCTGAGACGTTTTCTTGATTAGTGATTGCTATGGGAGTGCCAAGCTTCCTGTGCAGTTTTTACCCCTGGTAAGGTGGTGCTGGCGTATGTAGGAGAGCAGACAGAGGAAGCCATAGAAAACAACACAACCACCAGCATTTCTCCCTTGGTCTCAGCTTCCATTCTTTTCTCCAGCTTCCAGTCTTGGGTTGCCCTGGTGATGGGCTCTAACCTGCAAGCTCAGCAAACCCTTCCCCACATGTTGGCTTCGTTCATGCTACTTACCACAGCAATAGAAACCTATTTAGGACTGAGAGGGTATACCAATAGGTGATACATTTAAAGTATGTACGAAAGTAGCTCATGCTAAGTAGAGCAACTAATCAACAAAAGCTATTCGCTAAAAATCAATGGCATCCAATTTTCTAGATAGTAGTTCTCATCATGTGATGAGGACAATGTGTGAATGAATATACATGATAAGTATGTGTGCGTATTCCCCCTCCTCTTTTCTTCCCTCTATCTCTGGAAGAAACTGGCTACAACTCAAGGTTATGACATTTGAATCATTAATATCCAAAAATATAAGAATAAATATAGATAAAGTAGTATTTGTGAGAACGTTCTCTAAATGATAGGGGTGAATACCAGAAAGCCATATTATAGGGATAAGTTTAAATCCAATGTAGTTATTTTTCAACATGAAGTTTGTCACAAAGAAAACAGTCAAATCTGAATATATCATTACATTTTCTTAATTTTCTACCATCCTTTCTGTTTACCATTATTTTATTTGATGAAACAGTCTGCATCCCTTATAGTTTTAACCTGCTATTACACAGGAAACATTCTACTCTAACATGGAGGGAATCCCTGTGCACCTCTGTCATGCTCAGAAATTGTTCACAAATGCCTTCCTATATATTTCAATCTCCCCATTCCTCTGCCACATTTTTGGTGCATTTGGCTCTTTGATGTTCCATCTCATGCAATTATTTTACAATATACATCCAATGAAATAAAGTTTAAGCTCTTTATTCTTCTACTAAATGCATTATTCTGTGGGTTTCTCAGTTTCTGTACCAGAATCACTACCTCAAGAAAGTGATTATTCCCGGCAGATGCACTGCCATCAAACTGTCTAATTTAAGATGTACCTCAGATGCAAGGATCCTATTCCAATTTCCTATTTTGTATAACTCATCAGCTAAAATTTCTTTTGTGTATACTATAGTCCATGTAAATGGAATCCTTTTTATGATCACATTTCCATTATGTAACAATGCCTAAATTCTACCAGACCTTCATTTTATTTCAAATAAAAAGATATTGAGAGCAGTTGAGCAACAGATGGATGAGTGAATGCTCCCTTCTCATAGAGCAACACTGTATGTATGAATCTCTACCAAAATCCTTTATGTTTCGTGATTGGTTTAATATATTTTGACAATTTGTTGCTATAGTGAATAAGAATATCCCACCATGCCACCATAACATCTTAGAAATTATCTTAGTATAGAATCAAATCAGCAACAAGGCAAAATACAACTTCTTGTTCACCCTGATATGGTTTTACCAGAACACAGGTCACTAATTTATTGACCATGGTGTGCTGAACTATTGCAGAAGAGACCACAATTTTTGCATCCAAGTCCAAACATTCAGTAGATTTTTTTTAAAGAATGTAAAAATGTAATATCCTGGGCCAGAAGATAGCGATAATTTTATTAGTAATAGAGGTAGTCAGTATTTTATGATTGAGTTCATGGAGGACTTCTAGATTCTCTTGACTAAGTCAAATCCCTCTTTAATAAGTTCACTTTAGTTAGGTATATCACTTGCATTCCATGATATCTATCAATACACAAATACACCCTATAATCACTGGTCATATCCAGCGGTCTATGCTCTACCATGGCTTCCTTACCCTCAACCCCTTTCCAGGTCCTTCAAAGATCATATCTGTTTACATGTCACGTTTTTCTATAAGTTTCCATAATATGACAGAGAACATAGGGTAGCTACACTTCTGTATCTGTTTTAATCATGTTAATGTGACACCTTACAGTTTGCAAATCGCGAGATTTTACTTTTCTTCATGGTTGAGTATTTTACTTTGGAAAACAACCCATGTGGGGAAAGGCTCTGAGGATGTGCTTTCTGGTTCCACTCTACACTCTTCTAGGAATAATACAGACAGTACTTTCAGTGTAGGCTATCCTTTGTTCCATGGCCCGTTGGTTCCCCTGTGTTATCATCACTGTGAAGAATCCCCTTGCTGAGGATTCCCATCATCGTTATGATTAGGGACCACACTCACTTTCGCATCAACCAAATATGCAAAGTGGAAAAATAATGGCTCATGAAAGAAGTTTCATCACCAGCCTGCAGAGTCTCTTGACTTTGGTCCCAAACTTGGCCACAGTACCAATGTTATCAACCAAGTCAGCCTTGTTCATGCTAATTCCAGGATTCATAATTGTGCGGGCTGCAGCTCGTTTGCTGAAAGAAGGATTAATGTGCAGTTCCTTACCAGAGTCTAGATTACTGGGGTGTACAAAGCTTTCATCTCTGACTTAATGAAGATCATCTGATGAATTTGAAATGAGCTCCCTCGGGGAGATATCATCAAATAATACTGATGACCAGAGGCATTAACTGGGCAATGATTTTCTGAAGGGCAATAGTCTCAACTTCTTCCTTCTTTCCTCCTTCACAAGTGCATGACAAGTATGCAGACAACTTAGTTTATCTTTTAGTTTCTTTTAATATTGTTACAATTTATTTTATTTATGAGTGCTTTCCAGTATGCCTATATATATACTCCCTACATGTCTAATACATGAAGAGCTCAGAAGAGAACACAGGATCTTCTTAGTCCTCAAATTAAGGAAGGTTGTGAATTTTCACATGGGAGACAGAAATTGAACTTGGTTTGTCATCAAGAGCAGAGTACTCTAAACCATTGAGTCAATCCTCCAGCCCCCCCCTTTTTTTTTCAATTTGTTGAAACACTTAGTCCAAGTTTGCTCTGGACCTCATGATGTAGCTGAGGCTACCATTGAACTCGTGGCAATCCATATGATTCAGCACCCTCACTACTGGGATTATAAGAATGAGTCATTATACCCACCTTGTTTTATAAGCAGTCGACAAAGCTCTATCTGTGCACATATATACATACAGACTAAATTGAATCAAGCAACCATTATAAATAGTGATAATACAATATTTTGACCAAATCATTAATAGAGATTTTGCTAGTACTGTGTTGGCTATAATTAATGTTTAAGGAGATTTTGCCAAGGATAGAAAGTGCTGTGAAGAGTCAGTCATTCATGTGGAAATATTAAGTTGTAGTTTTGATGCACTGTCTAATGGCATTATTAAAATAATATTATTGGTATGAGTGGTGTGGGTTTCTAAAATGCCTTACATATTCTGGTCTTGGGGTTCACCTTTCTTTCTGTAACTATAGTCTCACTAGAATGTCTAACTCTGAAGAATTACCTCAACTATAACTACAGAATAATTTATGAAGTTCCCAGTCCTTTTGGGCCGGGTGTATAAGCAGGAAAATGATCTTCCCAGTCTTTCTTTCCTTGGGGCTACATCCTTAGGTGGCAGAATGGCTCTATTATTGTTTTATTGTAGCTATTTAAAAAAAATTTAGACCCTCAGGATCTCATTGAAACTTTTGTTCCTAAGTACTACAGATGGAATCAAATATCATGAAATATTTACAAATCATACTCAAGCTATGAAAGAACACTTTGGGGAGGGAAGAAAGACATAAAGACTTAAAAGTAAGGGAGCAGAGAACTATAGACAAGACTCTGGGAAGTTTAGGATGCTTGGAAAAATGTCTTTTGCATACCTTAAATATATGCATTTGGCGATTCTGTTTAACATCCTCTTTTGCAGGACCTGATTGCTGGAGGCTGCCAACAAGATGTGATTCTGGTAGCCACTTATATTGTCGCAGGTGGATGAAAATCTAGGGAGAGACATGATAATGAGTACATCTCATAATACCCCAGTTTGAGAGGAGAGTCACAGAGGCAAAACATGAGGAAGGCCAAATGGGGAGGGATAGAGATAACAATAAAATAACCTGACATATGTATTACTGAGACATAATGAAACACATTACTTTGTATAAAAATGTTTGAAATATAGAAATGCAAATACATACTTTGATGTGATTTATCATACTAATATTATGAAATGTCAGAGGGCATGACTGTACACATCCAATTATTGTATCCACATAATTAAGATGTGCTCAAAAGAAAATTTAAAGTTTTCTTAAGAAAACTTAATTTTATGGTGACATCTTTTAATAATCATTATTTGTTTTAATAAACAGCCTAAGTTTCTATTTCATTTCCCAATAAAGTTTCTGTGAAAAATTTACTTCCGTTCATTATATAAAAATTTAATAATAGAAATACAAGGAAATTAAAATCCCATGTAATTTTAAAGCATTTAGTAGCGATGTTTAAAAAAAAAAATTATTAAAGAAGCTGAGAGATAGACTAGCTCAACACTTACGAGCACTGGCTGCTCTCTTAGAGGATCAGGGTTCAATTCCCAGGATCCACATCAAGTGACTCAGCCCTGCATACATCTCCAGTTCTAAGGGATCTGAAACATTCTGGCTTCCAAGGGTACTGGCACACATGTGATGCATACACGTTCATGCACAGACAAATAATAAAAGTGGATACCTTTTTTTTTTTTTTTTTAAAGAAGAAAGATATCAACAATGTCAGTTTTAAGGTAAGGCTTTATAATTCCTTTTTCATTTAACTCCAAATTAAAACTATTTCTTTGCCACTGGCAACATACCTCTGTTTTAATTAGCCACATTTCAGGTGGTTGGTAACCCCAGCAACTATTGACTGGCATATTATTTAACATAGAGGCACAAAGCTTTTGTGGTTTAAAAGGGAATCGAAAATGATTATTCTGAAGCCCTATGCCTCCATCACGAACATCAGCAGGAAGTAGTCTCACCACTTCATTCATAACTTGTTAATACATTATAAGGAAGCACAGTGTGTTTTTAAGTTTTTTCGTCATAGTATTTTCTGAAATGGCCACAGGTCTCACAAGCATGCATAACTGTCTGAAAATGAACCCTTTTTCTTTTCTTTTTCTTTTTTCCTTTTTTTTTTTTTTTTAGGAGTGGTAGAACTTCTAAACCATAGCCTCTGATGAGTTGATATTCTTCCTTGAAGAAGACCCATCTTCTCTGAGAGCAGAGGAAGACATACCCAACTGATATAACTCCGAGCTGAAAGATAGAAATGGGAATTTCCCTATGCTACATCCTGACAGGAATTATTTGTTTACACAGAGCGAATAAACAGGACTTGACTAACTCCAAAGCAATATGTTTTCTCGGAGACTATTATTTGCATGCAAAAGTTCCATGTGAACCACAGCAGACCTCTCATCTGCCTCAAGATATTTGTGCTTACCTGGATTACAGTTCTTTCTTATTCACTTACTTTCCAAAAATACATTGGAAATTAACTTTGTTTGCTATTTATTCTTAATTTTTTGAAATCTGCAAATGAATACTGTGCTTCATCCAAGCCTAGCAGAGGGAACACTGCCTAATTCATTCTATGCAGCCACAGTTACTCTGATACTAAACCACACAAATACCCAATGAAGATTGAGAATTTTAGACCAAATTCACTTATGAATATTGATGCAAAGATAATAAAATGCTTGCAAGATCAATCCATTAAATATCAACCCAATTCGCAACAGACATGGAAAGACCAATTCTCAATTTCAAAACAAAACCAAAAAAGCCTAAGATAGCAAAAACTGTTTTCAACAATAAAAGTACTTCTGGGTGAAATCCCCATCCCTGACCTCAAGCTGTACTACAGAGCAATAGTGATTAAAAAACAAAAACAAAAACAAAAAAACAAAAACAAAAACAAACAAACAAAAAAACTATATGGTATTGGAACAGAGACAGACAGGAGATAAATTGAATAGAATTGAAGACTGAGGAATAAACCCACATACTTTTTTTTTTTTTTTTTTTTGAGACAGGGTTTCTCTGTATAGCACTGGCTGTCCTGGAACTCACTCTGTAGAGCAGGCTGGCCTCGAACTCAGAAATCTGCCTGCCTCCACCTCCCTAGTGCTGGGATTAAAGGTGTGGGCCACCACCACCCGGCACTCTTATGGATACTTAATCTTTGACAAAGAACACAAAAATTTACAATGAAAAGAAAGAAAGAATCTTTAATAAATGGTGCAGATCTAACTAGCAATGTATGTAGAAAAATGAAAATAGATTCATATTTGCCACCATGCATAAAGATCAAGTCCAAGTGGCTCATGAGCCTCAACATAAAACCAGATACACTGAAAATTGACTAGAAGAAAGAGTGGGAAAAACCTTCAAAATCATTGGCACAGGGGGAAATTTCCTAAACAGAACTCTAATGGCTCGGGCTATAAGATAAACAATTGATAAATGAGACCTCATGAAACAGAAAAGCTACTTTATGGCAAAAGACACAGTTAATAAGACAAATCAGCAACCTACAGATTGGGAAAAAAAAAACTTCATAGAGGGCTAATATCCAAAATGTATTAAACAACAACAACAACAACAACAACAACAACAACAACATAACCTCCAAAAACCCAAGTAGTTCAATTTAAAAATGGGGTACAGAGTTAAACATAGAATTCACAACAGAGGAATCTCAAATGGTCCAGAAGCACTTAGAGAGATGTTCAACATCCTCAGTCATCAGGGAAATGCAAATCAAACGACCATGAGATTCCACCTTACAATAATCAGAATAGCTAAGATCAAAAACTTAGGGGACAGCACATGTTGGAGAGCATGTGGAGAAAGAGGAACACTCCTCCATTGATGATGGGATTGCAAACTGGTACAACCATTCTGGAAATCAACCTGGAAGTTCCTCTAAAAATTGGAAATACATCTATTTTAAGAACTAGCTATACTACTCTTGGGAATACAATCAAAGATTCCCCATCATATCATAGGGACACAATGCTCCACTATGTTCATAGGGACATCATTTGTAATAATAGCTAGAAGCTGGAGACAACCCAAATGTCCCTCAGACGAAGAATTAATGCAGAATAATGTGGTTCATTTCCACAATGGAATACTATTCACCTATTAAGATCAAGGATATTATGAGTTTTGCAGGCAAATGGATGGAAGTAGAAAATAGCTTCCTGAGTGAGGTATCTCAGAACCGAAAGGACATACAGGGTACTTACTCACTAATAAGTGGATATTAGCTAAAAAGTACAGAAAGCCTAAGATTCAATCCACAGAATGTAAGTGTAACAAGCAGAAAGGCCCAAGTGCAGATGTTTCAATATCACTTAGAAGGGAGAAGAAAATAATCAGGGGAGGCAAAGGGAGTGAGGGACCTAGATAGGAGAGGGGATGGTGAAGGAAAAGGGAGACAGGAGAGAAGCTTAGAAGCCCAGCAGAAATGAATGGAAGTATGGAGACTTGGGGATGAGAGGTGAGGGAAACTCAAGAAAGTACCAGAGGCTTGGAAAGAGAGAGACTCTCAGGACTCATTGGGCACAACATTGGATGAAGGGCCCAACATTGGAGAGGGGGAACTTAAGAGTTCCACCTCTAGTAGATAGACAGGGTCTCAAATGGAGGGATGCAGTTGCCATCCCACTGTCAAAATTTCTGACACAGGATTGTTCCCGTCGAAAGGAACTGCGGGGACAAAAATGAAGAAGAAATTGAATGAAAGGCAATCTAGTGACAAGCCCAACTTGGGATCCATCTCATGGGGGTGTGCCAAGGCTTGACACTATTACTGGTGTTATGGTGTTCTTACAGACAGGAGCCTAACATGGCTGTCCTCTGAGAGGCCCAACAAGCAGCTGACTGAGACAGACACAGATACGTACTTACACCCAACCATTGGACTGAAGTTGAGGACCCCTATGGTTGAATAGGTGAAGGATGGAAGAAGAGGTGAACCCATAGGAAGACCAGAAGTCTCAACTCAGACCCCTGGGAGCTCCCAGACACTGAGGCACCAACCAGGCAGCATATAGGATACCATATACAGGGTCTGAGGCTCTGGACACATAGACAGCAGAGAACTGCTTGGTCTGGCCTCAGTGAAAGAAGAGACACCCAGTCCTTGAGATTTGAGGCCCCAGGTAGAGGCCTGGTTTGGGGAAGGGAGCATCCTCTTAGAGAAGTAGGAGGAGGAATGGAATGATCAACTATGGGAGGAGGAAGTGGGAAGAGACAATAGTTGGATTGTAAAACAATAAAATAATGGTTAAAAAAAAAAACAGGAAATAGCCTAGTATTCTTACTTAAATTTCAGATAGAATGCAAACTACTAATCAAGTCCCATTAAACTAGGATATTCATGGTTAAGTAAATGACTATCAGGGAGTCCTTGTATAAACACATTTTTTTTTCATCTTATCCATAAGGATGTAATAAAGCACCAGAGCAAAACATGTTTTCAAGTAGTTTATTGTACAAGCCATTCCTCTTATTCTCCAGGCAGACTCAGGTAGGAAGTTCTTGAGTGTGACTTGATGTGAGTATTTTTAGTGAATTTATTCTGGAATCTTAGGAATGACTGGCAGATAATGTGGGATGCCGATGAAACAAAACTCATGGAGGTGACTTCCTTTTGTTATTAGTATTCTTCATAACGCACGTACAGAAAAGTTAACATGTTCACATATAGCGATTTAATGATTTATATACATAGTATATAATATAAACTTGGCACATCAAATATGGTTTAATGTAATATAATATGGTTCAATGTAATATAATATGATATAATATAATATAATATGATATAATAGTGGGTCTCAGTCCCTCCTTAAATAATTAGAAACAGATATGAAGGAGGAGATAAGCGTTTGTCAAAATCAGAGCATGAAGAAGCATCAAAAATGGGTAGACAACATGTATGTCTCTGTGTAAATATATACGCATATATTCAGAATGGCTCAACTATAATTTTATAGGGATACTATATGAAAAATCAGTTTTAAAGCTGAGCTGAGAGCTTCACCACAATTTATGGCCTTCTTACAAAGAAAAAACAGGTTCTATAATCCCAATAATGGATTTTCCAGAATAACGCTTTGTAAAACATTTCAATTGCAGGTTTAGATTGTCTAAGTACAGTTTTGGTTTGTCAATATCCAAATGCAGGTGTAGGCAAGTATTATGTGTTCTTATTTGCTTTATTTGAACTTGTATGAACAGCAGCAATGGTTGAAGCTATGAGTGTACATTAATGCTGATAAAATAACACACTAAGAATCGAAATAGGATTTTAGCTAAAATTACAAAATTTTATTTTATTTTCAGTATTATTATGGAAACTCGATTTTGAACTTTTTTAAAAAAAAAAAAACACACAGGCAACAAATAATGTGCTTTTTCATAATATCCTAGTATACCATGATCATTATCTTAAACTTTTTAAATTCATAAAATTATTTCATACTCATGGCAGTAGGTAATGTTTTACAGCACAGGCCTCTGGAATGGAGTTCAAGTTCTAGAAACCACCCAACGCACATACACAGAACGCCATAGTGTGTAATCCCAGCACTGAAGAAATGGAAACGGAGCAAGTTGAATCGTAGGGCCTTGCTGGCTAGAGAGTGGAGCTGAATTGCTGAATTCCGATTGTAATGGTAGCTCTTGTCTAGACAGATAAGCCATGCATGCTAGTATGTACAAGGCTTCATTCCAACATCCTAGAAGATGGGCTGGTGGATGTCTGTGAGTCAGAGGTTTGGATGGTCCACATAACAAGTTCTGGGCCATTCAGGCCAGCAAAGTGAGACCTTATCTTGAAAACAATGGGAGTGCATTGGTTTAGATTTTCTGCTTAAAAGAACAAAACTGCTTCTGGCAATAAAGCAATAACAACAACAAAAACTCAATTAGAAGATGAACAATTAAGAAAAATACCAGATGTCGACCCCTGACCAACACACACACACACACACACACACACACACACACATTCACATTCACAAACATGTTCATGTATACAGATTTCATAACAATTCTATACTCCAGTCATTTTTGAAATATACTTAAAAGGGAAATAGGCACATTCTGAGCTATGAATAACTATATAGCTATGCTATCTCCAGCCAAGTTGAACTTCTCACTTAAGTGTATTACTCCTGGTCTTTGAGGAAATCTTCAACTGTAACATAAAAATATGATATTATTCCTGAAATTATGATGCAGTGTTTGGGGAAATTCTTGTCACTTGGTGTGATGCTGAACATATTTTTTCCTTTAATAGACATAATAAAATTATAGGTAAGTATCACCAGTACCATTCTGAAGATAAAGTATATCTCAAAGAAATAAACAGAATTTCCTCACCAGAAAAAAAAAAAATGAATTGTGCTGGATTCCGGTGTGTAAAGTACAGAATATGTTGCCTTAGAAAAAGAGCAGTTGAGAGAGAATAGTGATGCTGATAATTATCCAATCATCCTATGACACAGAATCACAAAGTTAGTGGAGATGCTTACAGCTTGTGAAGTACTGGGTACATACAATTTGATTGTTAGGGTTAAAAGATATTTATTCAATAAAAGGCTTAGTGACTCAATTATTAAGTCGATCAAGGACACTCTCCTTAACCAACTGGCGGTCTTCCTTTGCCCATTGATTTCTGTATCTCTGCCTGTTGTAATAGTCACTTGCCCATCACTGACTCCCACTGCAGGCATTAGCAGCTTTGCCGTTTTTTGAGACTTTTCAAGTTTCCGAGACTCTATGCATGACATATGGTTTCAGTGGGGGAACTACTGATTGCATGGTGAAGCCTGTTATTTCTTCCACTTCTCACTGCTCTGCTCACAGCTTGCTGGCAGCTGAGCTGAGAATAGGATTTTAAGGTTCAGCGTGAGAGCCAGGAGCCCTGAAAGAACAACAATAATAAAAGTGGGCTCTGGTTTTGTGCTGGAGGCAAGTTCTGCTTTCTGTACTCAGAACTTTTTGAAGGGGAGCACTGGAAGTCAAAAACACAGGAAATGAAAATGCTACCCAGACCCCTGCTTTCCACAAGGAAAAACTCTCGCTCCTTTGAAATTGGATTTTTTTTTTAAGGTACTGATGTAAGCAAACTACAACACAGCTTTATTTCCCTTTCTGTGATGTGAAATGCCACAATTCCAGCCAAAGTTTTAAGAAATGCCATGACACACATAAAAACAGTCAATTATGCTGCTGAAAGAATCCAGACACAGTTTTCTCTCTTAAAAAAAAAAAAAAACTCTACTATATTTTACATGAAAAATTACTACAAGTACACATGTCAAAAGTCCTCCCCAGTGTGAACCTGGGGTCCTATGACATCGCTGGATTAACACTTTTAAGCTTCAGTTCTAATTGGAATAAAATCAAATGCCTCTTTTTGTGTGAAAAATTGAAAGGAAATCGATGTGACTTTAACAACAAAGGCAGAATTATTTATTGTTACATGAACATGAGAAGGTTTATTCAGGTCTATGTTTATGTTGGCTACATGGAGTGATCTCACCCATTTGTTTAAGATAAAACACTGACATTTAGAAGAAAGTTCAGAACATTCAAGGGCAGAAAATTCTTGATGATTGGTCTTGTCTCAGGAGCAGAAGTCATTTCTTACTTCTAAATATGTGCAGTAGAATTGGAAAGGCAATGGGACCAAGTGACTGGTGACCTCATTAACTGTAAGAAGTGAGGGTGGAAGGCCTTACTTACATAGCAGAGTGAGAGACATAGTGTCAAGGACATGAGGTCACAATATGTCTTTGAGATTTAGAAGTTTTCTTTTATATGGGGCATGCTTCTTAAATTCCCTGAAACGTGGTTTCCTCACCCATAAAATAGAGCTTCACATTATCTCATCCTGGGAGATAATGCTCCCTGGGTCTCTCCTATATCTGCTTATCTTTTGAGAAAGACATTGGAAGTTCTCTTAGATTATCTCTTCAGAAAGGCTTGGGTGGCAACGGTATTGGAAGGAGAAAGACAATACCTCTCTCTGGGACATAGGGAAAACTTGCCCGGCTGCCAATAACCAAGATGATCTCTCTCTCAGGGGCAGTTTAACAAGTTGCCTAGCAACTTTCTCATGAAAGCTCATTTTTTTTTTCTAAAGTTGTGTTTCTATAATACAATACACTGAATGTACGTATGTCAACTGATCCCCATTACATTGCTTTATGAGAACGAGGGTTCAAGAAAGTGCTACAAATGATGTCACTGTAGCAGTTGCAGATACTGTGACTAATACAGTCTTTTATCTTGGAGTCAAGAGTCACTTGTTTATAGCTAGTATCAATGACACTGTAGAAGGCTAACTTAATTCCTTTTGAGTAAAGAAAAATCTCAAATGGTGAGCAGTTCTTGTCCTTTTCTCATTCATAGGCTTTATGAAAAGATCCATAACACCGTGTTCATCAAAGAATTTATACTAGGTGCTGCAAATACTAAGTACCTGTGAATTCATCCTGTGTATCCAGTTATTCCATGCATGCAAACACAGCAGTTGGAAAATATTTGGGAAAGTCCACTCACTCCATCTCCTTCCCTGGGAACCCAGAGGATACTCTGGCTAGGGAAGTAGGTAGGCTAACTGTAGATCATCACCTTTCCCTCTATCCTTCCATGTCCAAATCTCTAGTCTCATCCCTACCTCTGTAGAACACCAACAGTGGCCGGCATCCTGAACCCTAACTTCTCTGACCTCCATCTCTGATGGATTATACAGAGCCTCCCACAACCTTCCTCCCCTCAGTCCCCACGCCACCCCCTTTATCCCAGCCTCCAATACCAGCGGGCATTACCTGGTTCTGTGTGATAACTCTTTTCCTGGTGCGATGCAACACTCACGTCTGTCTACCCACTCCGAATAGGGAGGCCACAGCATAACAAAGTACGGATGCCACCAAAGTCTAACTTGGTAAACCAATGGATTTTTATTGGGGCTGTTCATTTTAAGGGGTTACTTATGAGAGCTGAAATGACACAGAGAAAGCTACATCAACAAAACCCACATGAGCACAAGACTGAGAACAGTGGAACATATTGCCCAGCCTATAGGCAACCCAGTAGGTAGGAGAGTATCATATCCCCAGTGCCTAAGTAGGTCTGAGCCTCATCTAGGCAGTTTGGGTGGTTTTTGCTTTGTCCAGGCATATCTGGTCTCAGAGTTGAGAGTCTTTGCATCTCAGCTTCCTTCTGTCTGAGTACAGCTCTCAGTTTTTAGTGCTTCCTCTCCCATGGAGGCACTTATTGCATTTTGTCTGTTTCAGGGAGTTCCTGAAGCTATTATGAATGGCTTACTTTTCTGCTGCAGGATAGAATATTTTAATCCGGAACATACAGGCCTTGCAGGGTGCAGAGCAAAATTAAATTTTGTTTTCTTCCAAGGGAATCATCTCACTAGAGAAATATGATGGTTTAAATAAGAATGGCCCCACCAGATTATATTTTGAGTAGCTAGTCATCCGGGAGGAAATTGTGATGTCGAAAATGTAGCAGAAGATGGCCTAGTCGCCCATCATTGTGAAGAGAGGCCTCTTGGTCTTGCAAACTTTATATGCCCCAGGGCCAAAAACTGGGAGTTGGTGGGTAGGGAAGCAGGGGAGGGGAGGTATAGGGAGCTTTTGGAATAGCATTTGAAAAATAAATAAAGAAAATATCTAATAAAAAATAATTTTTTTCTTTTTTTCCCCCAAATCTTATTAGGTATTTACTTCATTTACATTTTAAATGCTATCCCCAAACTTCCCTAAACCCTCCCCCCCCCCTGTTCACCTAGCCACCCACTCCCCCTTCTTGGCCCTGGTGTTCCCCTCTACTGGGGCATATAAAGTTTGCAAGACCAAGGGGCCTTGCTTCCCAATGATGGCTGACTAGGCCATCTTCTGTTAAATATGCAGTTAGAGACACAAGCTCAGGGGGTACTGGTTAGTTCATATTGTTGTTCCACCTATAGGGTTGCAGCCCCCTTCAGCTCCTTTGGTACTTTATCTAGCTCCTCCATTGGGGGGCNCTCTGTTCCATCAAATAGCTGACTGTAAGCATCCACTTTTGTGTTTGCCAGGCACTGTCATAGTCTCAGAAGAGACAGCAATATCAGGGTACTTTCAGCAAAATCTTGCTTGTGTATGCAAAAGTGTCTGCGTTTGGTGGCTGATTATGTGATGGACCCCTGGGTGGGGCAGTTTTTGGATGGTCCATCCTTTCTTCTCAGCTCCAAACTTTGTCTTTGTAACCCCTTCCATGGGAGTTTTGTTCCGAATTCTAAGAAGGGTCGAAGTGTCCACATTTTGGTCTTCGTTCTTCTTGAGTTTCATGTGTTTTACAAATTGTATCTTGGGTATTCTAGGTTTCAGGGCTAATATCCAGTTATCAGTGAGTGCATATCATGTGAGTTCTTTTGTGATTGGGTTACCTCACTCAGGATGATACCCTCCAGATCCATCCATTTGCTGAGGAAATTCATTGTTTTTAATAGTTGAGTAATATTCCATTGTGTAAATGTACCACATTTTCTGTATCCACTCGTCTGGGACATCTGGGTTCTTTCAGCTTCTGGCTATTATAAAAGAGGCTGCTATGAACATAGTGGAGCATGTGTCCTTATTACCAGTTGGAAGATCTTCTGGATATATGCCCAGAAGAGGTATTGCTGGATCCTACAGTAGTACTATGTCCAATTTTCTGAGGAACCACCAGACTATTTTCCAGAGTGGTTTTACAAGCTTGCAGTCCCACCAACAATGGAGGAGTGTTCCTCTTTCTCCACATCCTCGCCAGCATCTGCTGTCACCTGAATTTTTGATCTTAGTCATTCTGACTGGTGTGAGGTGGAATCTCAAGGTTGTTTTGATTTGCATTTCCCTGATTATTAAGGATGTTTAACATTTTTTGAGGTATTTCTCAGCCATTCAATATTCCTCAGTTGAGAATTCTTTGTTTAGTTCTCTGCCCATTTCTTAATGGGGTTATTTGGTTTTCTGGAGTCTATCTTCTTGAGTTCTTTATATATAATGGATATTCGTCACCTATCTGATTTAGGATTGTTAAAGATCCTTCCCCAATCTGTTGGTGGCCTTTTTGTCTTATTCACAGTGTCTTTTGCCTTACAGAAACTTTGCAATTTTATGAGGTCCCATTTATCAATTCTTGATCTTAAAACACAAGTCTTTACAGTTCTATTCAGGAATTTTTTACCTGTGCCCATATCTTTGAGGTTTTTTCCCCACTTTCTCCTCTATAAGTTTCAGTGTCTCTGGTTTTATGTGGAGTTCCTTGATCCACTTAGACTTGACCTTAGTACAAGGAGATAAGAATGAATCAATTCTCATTCTTCTACATGATAACAGCCAGTTGTGTCAGCACCATTTGTTGAAAATGCTGTCTTTTTTCCACTGGATGGTTTTGGCTCCCTTGTGAAAGATCAAGTGACCACAGGTATGTGAGTTCATTTCTGGGTCTTCAATTCTAGTCCATTGGTCTACCTGTCTGTCGCTGTACCAGTACCATGCAGTTTTTATCACAGTTGCTCTGTAGTACATTATTAGGTCAGGCATAGTGATTCCCCCAGAGATTCTTTTATCATTGAGAAGAGTTTTTGCTAACCTAGGTTTTTTGTTATTCCAGATGAATTTGCAAAATGCCCTTTCTAACTCTGTGAGGAATTGCGTTGGAATTTTGATGGGGATTGCATTGGGTTTTGAGTTTTCAGAAGCCCAAGCCGAGCCCAATGAACTAACT
>NC_034611.1:36237443-36281487 GCF_900095145.1 Mus pahari | reverse complement strand
ACACACACACACACACACACACACACACATATACACACACACACAAACACTCAAATCTCCTCCCCCACATCCATGGATCCAGATGAAGAAATATCAGCTCCTTCTCCAGCAACATGCTTGCCTGCATCTGACATTCACTCTGGCATGGTAACAGTAGACTAAATCTCTGAAACTTTCAGAAAACCCCAATTAAATGTTTTCCTTCAGAAGAGTTCCTGTGGTCAAGTCCTCTCTTCACAGCAATAGAGAATTTTCTAAGGAAACAACTACTCTTAAGTATAAGTTTCATGGAAGGAGTAAATGGCCTACAGAAAAATAAACCTTGTTTGGAAATTCCTTGTCTCATAGTGTCCTGTGGATCTTTTTCTTTTTTTAATGTTACCTTATTATATTTTATTTTATTTATATTTCTTCTTCTCTTACTTTGTCATGTACTTTCAAATTACTGTTTTCATGGGATTCCTATATGTGTGAGTGAGTGGATCTCTGTTCATTGTCCTTTTTCTTGGGCTCTTTCCCCTCTGTGAGTTTTATCCAATTTTAATATGTGAATTTTTTCTGTTATCTCATCTTATTAGTATCCTACAGAAGCCTGTTTGTTTTGTAATGAGAGAACAGAGAGGGAGAGGCTCTACATGGGAGGCAAGATGAGGAGGAATTGGGAGAAGTAGAAGGAGAGAAACTATGATCAGCATACATGTTACATGAGAAAATATTCTATTTTTTTAATGAAAGAAAAAAAGAGAAAATATTTGGGAAATAGTACCTGCATTGCATATGCACAGTTTTCTTGTCAGTATTTATTAAACTCTCTAGTATATAACTATTTATATTTCTTTTACAGTATATTAGACATTCTATTTCCTCATAAGAAATTTTAACAGTGATGCTTCTGGTTGCTTGAGAGTTATGTTCTAGAACTGATGCCCACAAATACTGAAGTATAACATCAATTGAAAGTTTGACATAAATCTGGGCAAGACTGTGTGTCGAAACATAATAAAAATTGTTTTTCAAAATGGGACTGAGAGGGGAAAAGGTCTTTCAAGGGAAGGAGAACAGGAACTAAACATATGAGATATGAACATGGGAAGGAGATTAATGAGGTCAGATAGCACAAGTAGAAAGCAAGGGAACAAGAAGAGGAGCAGGGAGGAGTCTCCACTGGAACAAAGTATTATAAAAATGTCAAAATAAATCTCGTTACCTCCTATGTTTATCTGTGATACACATTTTGGGGTCCAGCTGTGGTTCTGAGTCCCGTGCTTCCTCCCTTCAGGGTGTCTGGACACTGTTGCATACCAGGCTGGAAGGATAAAGCAGAGTCCAGAACAGTTGGGAGTTTACAGGTTCCTAGTCTAGCTAGGAGTGAGTGCCAGGATAGGGGGATAAGGGATGGGTGGTTGATGGTAGAGAGATGGGGGTAGAGGGTGAGGGGTAAAGTTGGGTGGGGGTAGGGGGCTGGTGGAGAGATGAGGTCCCTTCTCTGTTGATAATAGTGTTACAGCTCTTTTAGACTGAGGCCTTCTCTAATGATTTTCAATAAAACAGATCATGTAGATAGATGATCTTAGCTGTGCCCATACACTTTATGGGCTTGAAACACATACACTTTATTGAGGTGAGTGGGTGTGGGACATGAAACCATGCCCAGAAGCTTGGTAATATAGAGCAGTGGGCACATACCTGAGGCTTAGGCTATTCCCTGCCCCCTGCCGGATTCCTGGCCTGGAACACATACTACACCCCTCACATAAAGAAACATGTCCTGTGGTCATGTAGGCCCAAAACAGAGTACTCCACGCTATTGAGATACCTAGAGGCTGGGATGGTGTAGCCACTATCTTCCCCTGCTCAGACATTCCTCCTTGCAAAAGGTATTTGACTTCAGGTCTACCCTGAGAAGTTTGTATAGTACGTTATGCATCTATTTTTTGCCATGAACAAACAATAAAGTGTTTAGAACCATGGAATGTCTCTTTCATCAAGGTCCCCTGTGGGGAGCCATGAAGAAGACAGTCGCCAACAGAGCCACAGCTTAATTCTCCAGTAGAAGGTCTCTCTCTCCCACTCAAATCTGCCACCAAGCCTGTCTCTGGGCAGATTGGCTGAGGAGGTCGGTGTTTGTAGGTTTGACAAGAAATGCTCAGCCTTGCTCAGGTAGAGGGTGTGGGGTTCAGGCTCCCCAGACAAAGTCATTGCTATCAAATAGTAATTTTTTTTTTAAAGGAAACTAGCAATTGCCAAATGAGTGATTAAAAGTATCTATTTCAGAATTTATACAAGAGAAAGAGATCTGATTGTTTGTTACTCTGAAAATCTGTATCATAGGGTATATCCTGTTAGGCATCTTAATTATTACACAAATACACTTAGCCATAAAACTTGACTTTGGTGCTTGCACTAAATATTATTGGGTTCACAACAGTATCTAAAATTGCTTTCTTCTTGGTGGTGATTAAGGATATAGTCAAAACTTCTGTTTTACAAAGTTTTATTATGATATATAGAAATGGTGTGTGTATCATATATAATATATCTGGTTCCACATAACAGTATAGCTCTGATGCTCAGTATAGTAGATGCTCTACTCTGGAAGTCTCAGTCTTGATGATTTTGACTTTTATAGCCTTTGCCCTATCTCTATTACTTTTCAATGAGCTCATTCTAAATCAAGTCAAATAATCTGAATTACCTGAATTATTGCAATCTAAAGAGTCTAGTCAAAGGTGAGAATAGCAAAAGCCTTGGAAAGATTTCCCAGACAAGACATTGATGTAAGTCATGGATAAGTGGGCAATAAGGACACATAATTGTCAAGGGCAGTACATGTACAGCGTGCTATAATGCTTTCCTATCTCCATCTTCTCTTCTGTTTTATATTTATGGGTATCTTGCTCCTCCACACACTTTCTCACACTGCTCTCCATCTCTCCACAATAAACACATTGAATTTTTTGTGGTTTTTACTTTGTACAATTAGTATTAAGTTGTTGGTTTTTTTTTTATGTTCTTCATTTACACTGCAGCTTTAAATTTTCCCTGAATTACGTGAGCTCTCAAATTTCCAAAAAAGACCAACATACTCCCATCATTACTTTGCTTTAATAATGATTTCTCCATCTGTTTCCCTCACTAAGCTACAAACTGTTTTAGATTAGAACAATTTCATTTTAATCATTGATATGTTCTCAAACTTGGAACAGTATCTACCATATAATAAGTAGTAAATAACTTCGGGTGAATAGATTAAACCTTTCACCTCTAGTTTGGCATAAAATTTAAGATATTCACGTATAGTTCTCCAGAAGATATTATGTGATTTTCCAGAATCAATAATCACTGTCAGTTTTGTTTCTCTTGCATTAAATAAAAATGCACTGGCGATTATTATTCCTTTTTGATTTACCTCTTCTTGAGTGTCACTTTTTCTCAGCACTGGAGGAGTAGAAGAGATTTATGTCTCCTCTAAAGGCATAAATGTTAATTTGATTTTTAATTATTTTTTCTACTAGCAGACATGCTTCAGTTTAGTTTCCACTTAGGATCAATATTGATTCAAGTTACTTTAGTACTCTCACCTTAAAAAAAATAAAAATAAAAATAAAAAAAGCTATGTCACAGCTAGACTCTGAAATTTATGATCCACTGCTCATTATTATTAACCACAATCATTAAATTTTTATTTTCTCTCTGAGGTTTGGAGAAGTATAAGAGTAGGAAAGTAAAACAAACACTGGTCGTCTCAATTGTGATCACTCCACAGCGCTCATGATGTTCCTCATGGCAACTGCAACGATCTTTATATTCGTTGCCTAGTAATTCCACTCACTACTGTTAAATGTTGTAGGATGCACTGTGTACATCACTGGAAAAATGGTAGTGTTTTACACAAAATCAGAGACCTTTTACAAAGATTAATACAGAAAAAGACACATGGCAATGATTGCTGGACTGAAAGTGGGAGAAGTAAATTCGATCTAGTGTGAGAAGGTCTGCTTCCAGAGCCACAGATAGAAGAAGCACGTGGAATCACACATCGCTCCCATCGTTCTCAGTTGTGATTGCCAGGCTTTCTACTCCTGAGCTTGAACTCATGACAGAACCCTGGAAAAATAACCCCAGGCACTGAGAGTGGTCACCACAATTGGAAGAAGCATATCAGCTTTTAAAAAACTCCTCTGCTGTCTCTCATGTGGAAACCTCAGAATTCGGATTGAGTACCTCCCTCATTACTCCAATGTGCTATGCCATTCTTGAACTGAAGGCATTGCTCCAATGTACCCATAAACATGTAAATAAGCCCCTCATAATTTTTCCTCAAATTAAAAACACACATCACACATTTCTGAAATTGAGATAGCACTTGTGTTTTTAATCTCCAGGTATGGTGTATTTTGCCACTGTTTTGCTTTATTTGGTATTTTAGTTGACTTTAATAAGGTTATAATTAGTTTAAGAATAAAACAATAATGTCAAACTTTAGAATTTGCAACCATGTTGGGATCAACAATATGAAATGATTTTTTTCTCAGAAGAATGGTTTGTTTGTTTGGTTGGTTGGTTTGGTTTGGTTTTTCGAGACAGGGTTTCTCTGTGTAGCCCCGGCTGTCCCTGGAACTCACTCTGTAGATCAAGCTGGTCTCAAATTCAGAAATTTGCCTGCCTCTGCCTCCGAGTGCTGGGATTCAAGGAGTGTGCCACCACTGCCTGGTTCAGAAGAATATTTTATACAGCATCGCTTTTTGTCTTGTTTGCTGCTACACACAACAGAGTACAAATTTGCCTCTCATAATTCAGGATGTGGTGAAGTTCATGTGCTGAGAGCCGTGTTACATCATCTTATGAAGGAAGATGTTAGATGATGTGAGAAGAAAAGAGGCCAAGCTTCCATCTCAAATCCTCCTATAATAGGCATTTGCTAGGTTACCACTTTCATAGCCTGATCATTCCTCAGGCTTCATTTCCTAGATCTCCTGCACAAGAGATTATGTTTCACACAAATAATTTCCCAGTGACATATGCAAACAGAGTCGCAACTGGTAATTAATTATAATAAGATAAATTTAAATTCTAATTAAATACTCAGACTTCAGGAGAACCATGAGGATTTCTAAGTTTTGTTTGCCTAAAGCAGATAGTAAAGTCTTATTCAGCCAGTAAATCTATGTCAAAGTTGATATAATAAGGCTCTATCAATATAGGTTATAAGCAATAATGTGATCTACAGATTAATTTATAAAATATATTAATTTATAAAATAAATGTATGATAATATATTATCATACATAGCATGATCTAATAATAGCAAGATGTGAGAAGATGACAGAGCATGTAATATAGGATTTATAAAATGACAATTTTAAGCTGCCATAAAAGAACTACTGAACCTCATGTCTGTGTTTCATTAGTAAAGTACATTTTTCTACAATTATCAGTGCATAGAGAAAAATATACATATATAGCAATCTACTGAACAAAATATAATTTATTGTATTCTAAAAGCCAGAAGTTGTTAATGAAATATTTTCTTTAATTTCTGTAAAATTTTCTTTTACTTTTTGAGGTGATAATTATAGATTTCTCTCCCAGCTTTCCTCCTTTTATGCTTCTTTGCTCCTTTACAAGTTTATATTTTATTTTTCATTAATTGTTGTGATATATATATATATATATATATATATATATATATATATATATATCTCCATGCATAGACTCAATACACATGCACATTCCTAAATACCTAAATAAGGCCTGATCAGGCTAAATAAATGTCCCTTGTATTTCAGGGCAGACCATAATTGCTGTGTTCTTTTGTCATGGAACAATAACCCTAAAACATGCCATAGTGGCATGCAAATCTTGGTGTTAACTAACAGCTCTCTAGTAGGACTTTAGTTACACTCAGAAAGAGAAAAATCATGAGAAGTAATGAAAACCTAGCCAACTACCCGATGTTAATGAAGTTCATGATCTTGGAGGAGAACCTATAAACCACCAATTTATTTAAACAGAATGATCTCTAATATGCTCTTTATATTTTATCCTTATGTCCACAGATAAATGTAGTTCTCACACATCATCGAGGAAACTTATTTTTCCAATAAACATATTTACAGCAATGAAAGAAATTATAACAAATCAAAAATGCAAGTTTTGGAGCCCATTATTAGTGGATACATCTATAAAACAACCACTTCACCTGTGTTTCATGGAATATTGCAGAAGAGGGGGGAAATATTGTAAGAGCCAGAGCATCAGGGAGGTTTCTGTAAGACTGTGTCTCCTAATAATTTTAGATTAGTTTCTGACATAAAGTCCCACCAGCATGACTGCATAAATACGAACTGACCAAGAAGCAACACTAGCCATAAAAAAAATGGATAGGAGAAAGCCCACAAGGTCTTAAGAATACATAAAGAACTAGAAGCAACTGCTGAATGATGAGATTGGGGAAAAATAATTATTTTTTTATTTGGAGATGTATAAAAGTTTATTCTTTGTATATAAACTTGTAATGAAATCAGACTACAATATTGCAGAAACAACAGATATGTGTAAATATAATGTATGTTAAAAAACAAAGAATAATTTATAAAATACATTATCAAATATGTGTATTTGATGTAAATACATATAGGGAAATGAGCAGGCTTCCTTATATATACTGTGAAATATTTCAGCAAAGTATCTGAAAATTATGTCATTATCACACGCTATTCTGAACATCTACGTACTTAAATAAAGAAACAAAAATGTACATAAGGAATGAAATATAACTATAGCAATCGAGTAGTAAGTAGATTCTGAAGGCATGATGATGAGTGGTCTGTGACGATACTTAATATTTAGACTTTGAGCTGTGTGGTTTCTTAGAATTCGGAGAGAGGGCCCTGGTGCCTATGATTTGGAGAGTTGGATACTTCTTCAGAGAGCTCGAATCATTTACTGATTGTAACCACTCCTCACTGAAAAGTATGTTGGGAACTTAGCAACCATACAAAAATGTTGGAATATGGGCCAGAATGATGTATAGAAAGACCATCAGGGCAATGTGAATAGAACAATGTCATGCTAGGAATATATTTGTTCACGTGAGAGATAGCTTATTACAAAATGAAAAGCTTTGCCCACTGCTATTATCGCTCATCACTCTTGCCATCTACCTACAGTCATGATATGATACAAGGAAATCCCAAACAGTTGCTAGTGCCCTGATCTACTACAAACTCAAGCACTGCCATTAAATCAATGTCAGTTCTTGATAAATTATTTCATTTTACATATTCTGATATAAAGGTGTGAAATGGAATAACGGAAGCTCACATAAATATTAGGTTCTAATATATTACACCTGAAGTCTAGCCACGGATACAAATGATTAAATTAAATTAAGCTGACCCTACATTGTTAGAATATTTGTGTATATGGCAGGAAAAGATGACTTAAATTTTTGCATGTGCAACCATGAACTGGCAACTCCACATTACAAACTATGGAAGGAAACTCATCATCACAAAGAAAAAATTTTTTTCTTGTGGATGCAGGGGGACTGGTAATGGAAGCCATTTGGTATTTTGCTTGTCTGTCATGTACAAAGCCCTGGGTTAGATGCCCAGCATGGATGTACTACTGAATATGTTATCTCAGAAGTGGGAAAGTAGAAGCAGGATCATTAGAAGTTCAAGGTCATTTTTGGATATGTGCAAGAGGTTTGAGGACAGCCTGAGCTACATGAGATTTTGTCAGAAAAAGCAAACAAAATAAATAAATATAAGAATAGTCTCAACTCTTCATTGTTGAAGATGTTAGTATTACTTCATCTTGAATTCAAAATAATATTTTTAATTAATTTATTTATTTATTCTTAACATGTTCAATAAAATTGTATTTTTTTCATTAGCAAAAATGGAAAGCCACTTAAAGCAAACAACAAAAAATACATAATATAAAATAACCAGGAAAACTCAATAGATCAATAAAATAGCTACTTAACCAAAAGCTAAAAAAGTAATGGAGGAGAGACAAATATTTCATGTTTTTGCCATATGTGACTCTAACTTGAATAATGTATGTTGAGATTATGAGGTGAAAACTGAAGGTGGAAAGAGGAGACCCAGGGAGATGACAAGAACAAGCAGAGGGTAATTGGTAATGAACAAAGTCAAATACAAGAACACACATAAATGACAATGGTATCTGTGGTGGCCTGAATAAGGATGGTCCCCACAGGCTCATAGATTTGAAATCTTGGTCATTAGGGAGTGGTGCACTTGACAAGAATTAGAGGGTGGGGTTTGGGGGAAGATTTGTGTCACTGGGGGTGGGCTTTGGGGTTCCATATGTTCAAGTCAGGCACAGTATCTCAATCTTTTCCTGCTGCCTGTGGATTCCCTCAGCTACCTCATGCCTCAGCACCATGGCATCAAGCCATCCGCAAAAAAATATTTTCCTTTAAAAGAGTTGTGGGTATTTTGTTCCCTATTCTAAGGAGGAATGAGGGAATACAGGGCCCCCCAGTGGAGGAGCTAGATAAAGTACCCAAGGAGCTGAAGGGGGCTGCAACCCTGTAGGTGGAACAACAATATGAACTAACCAGTACCCCCAGAGCTCATGTCTCTAGCTGCATATGTAGCAGAAGATGGCCTAGTCAGCCCCTAGTTCTTGCAAATTTTATATGCCCCAGTACAGGGGAATGCCAGGGCTATGAAGTGGGAGTGGGTGGGTAGGGTAGCAGGGCCAGGGGAGGGTATAGGGAACTTCCAGGATAGCATTTGAAGTGTAAATAAAGAAAATATCTGATAATTTTAAAAAAAAAAAAGAGTTGTGGGGTACTGATATCTCTTCAACTTCACAGCAACAGAAATTCTAACTAAGACACTATGATTAAAATCCATTATTTTTCACACAAAGTTAAGACTTTTATTTAAATTTTATTGTAACAATGTAGTTGGATGAGAAGATTTTGACACACCAGCCCCCTTTGGTCTCTTTTACACATTTGATTCCTTGGCCATACAGTGAGTATTTCCTAGGGGCACTTCCCTTACATGCTACCAGCACCACAAGCTCAAAGCAAAGGGGAAATAAGCATGGGCTACAACTGCCAAAAATGTGGGCCATGGAAACCTTTTCTCTATGTAGGTTAATTACATCAGTTATTTGAGAGAAGGAAAGGTGATCAGCCCACTGTGATGGCTGTCAACTTTACAGACCTAGACTCACCCCTGAGAAAACCTCTGAGCACACCTAAGAGGAATTAACTATATCAAGGAAGTCCTCAGAGAATGTTTCGGAGGGAGTATCTTGATTATATTCAATGATGTGGCTGACCCATCTAAATTCTCGATGTGGCTGGTCTCTGAATTGCATAAAGTGGAAAGACGGAAAAAAGTTGTCATCGATTTATTTGCTGATCTCTCTTTCTCAAGGGTGGATGCAGTAGTCCTGGCTGCCCCCACCTCCCGCTCCTGTACTTCCTACAGTCATTCCCTGAAACATAGAGCGATATGCCAGAATGCTTCACCCTGTTCTGCTTTTGTCAGAGTACTTTTATCAAGGCAACAAACTAAAAAAACTGAAACCTCACACTCTGTTCTCCTGTACAGAAGAAATACCAGAGACACAACCTGAGCATTCAAATTATGTCAGGAGAGCGATATTTAATAATATTTACTGATTATCAAAATAATTATAGCAGTTTTCTAATTCTTTTAACACTCTTAAGTGAAAAATACTGTGGATAAATCACCAACTGGGATCCTCTTAGCCAGCTGAATACACACTAAGAGGATTCCTCATCCAATTCTTCACATGGGTAAATTCAGAAGTCTTCTTTGAGGCTTAAGGAACTCTCTTCATTGACGTTTCATCTCTAGGAGCATCCCTGCATTGTCACATGAAAGAGTCTAGAAAAATAGTGCTCAGAGATAGAAGGCACAAATTAGTGGGTCAGAGTATTTCCATAACTAATATTCTATGATTACAAATTGTTTTTTTTTTTTTTTTCAGTACCAAAGAGGTTATTGGAGTCTAAGATGCTTCTGGAGAGACAGCATGTGATATTTTTCTTCCTCAGGAAATTCTCCGGTTCCTTTGCTTCCACATACAATAATAACCTCTCTAGAAGTGAAAAAACTTCAGCTGCACACACAATGTGACTATATTTAGTTAATATTATATATATATATATATATATATATATATATATATATTCTATTTTTAAAGAGGAAGATATCAACAGCAGAGTTTCTCAGTGGCTTTAAAATTCCTACCAAGATTAGCCAAGATTAATCAAAAACAAAAGAAACTCAACAGAAACAATCCTAAATTTATGTGTAGATTAGGGTATTTTAAACCAAGTATTTGGCTTCCCAGCTTAGTCTGAATTCCAGTCTGCTAATTTCCCTTCTCTTGGGTGTCTCTCTGCTGTTCTCACCATTCTCTCCTATCCTGGTGGTAATCATTCTATCATCAGGGAGAGAGTTTTATTAGGCTTCAATAATGTGTCCTTATCCAAACTGTCTCAATGGCAAATGCCTGAAACAGCTAACTCATTCCAAAATATGAAGTTAATTTGTACAAAAGAAAATGTCTGGAAACTCTGGAAATCAGTCTGGCGGTTCCTCAGAAAATTGGACACAGTACTACCGGAGGGCCCAGCAATACCTCTTCTGGGCATATACCCAGAAGATCTTCCAACTGGTAATAAGGACACATGCTCCACTATGTTCATAGCAGCCTTATTTATAATAGCCAGAAGCTGGAAAGAACCCAGATGTCCCTCAATAGAGGAANGGATACAGAAAATGTGGTACATTTACACAATGGAGTACTACTCAGCTATTAAAAACAATGAATTTATGAAATTCTTGGGCAAATGGATGTATCTGGAGGATATCATCCTTAGTGAGGTAACCCAATCACAAAAGAAGTCACTAGATATGCACTCACTGATAAGCTGATATTAGCCCAGAAACTTAGAACACCCAAGATACATTATGCCAAACACAAGAAAACCAAGGATGACCATCCTGTGAATACTTCATTCCTCCTTAGAATAAGGAACAAAATACCCATGAAAGGATATAGGTACAGAGACAAAATTTAGAGTTAAGATGAAAGGATGGACTATCCATAGACTACCTCATCTGGGAATTCATCCCATCATCAGCCACCAAACCCAGATACTAATGCACATGCCAGCAAGATTCTGCTGAAGGGACCCTGATATAGCAGCCTCTTGTGAGGCTATGCCAGTGCCTGGCAAACACAGAAGTGGATGCTCACAGTCAGCTATTGGATGGAACACAGGGCCCCCAATGGAGGAGCTAGAGAAAGTACCCAAGGAGCTGTAGGGGGCTGCAACCCTGTAGGCCATCATTGGGAAGAGAGGCCCCTTGGTCTTGTAAACTTTATATGACCCAACACAGGGGAAGACCAGGACCAAGTAGTGGGAGTGGGTGGGTAGGGGAGCAGGGGCGGGGGGGTGGGTATAGGGAACTTTCGGGATAGCATTTGAAATGTAAATAAAGTAATAATTAAAAAAAGATGAAAAGAAAAGAAAATCTCTTGTAACCATAGTGAAAGAAAGAGTAGATTTGCCCGAGAACTTGGAAGGCAGAACAGTGGATATGCACAGCCACTGACTCTCATGAATTAATTATTGGGCTTCTAGAATTGATACAAAAAACATATCTGAGTCTTATAAAATTTGCATAAGCTTCTTCCATTGAAAAGGACAAAACAACCTTCTTCAAGCTATGGATGTGTCCTCTGTGACACCCAGATGTTACTGATGGTCACCATCTCTGACACTTGTAAATTTCTTCTCCATTCAAAAGAATGCAGACAATTCAGAGATGCAGAATCATCTGTGTTTGCTATTCAGTTCTGGGAAATCTTTTCATCTAGGACTGGTATCATAAACTTCAGCCTTAAGTATTAGCCTTGATTTGTCAAAATCATCCGTACGGATTTCCTTGAAGTTTAAGAAAAGGTGCGTTGAGTTAGTATCTCTTACTTGAAAATCAAACAAACAACAACAGCACCAAAAAGTTTAAAACCCAAAAATGGTCACGTCATGACCTCATGTTCCCAGGTCATCCTCAAATTCAATATGGAGCTAAAATGACCTTGCATTTGAACTCCTTCTCCTCCTGCCCCTCCTGCCCTGGTTCTGGAGTTGCACACATGCATCACCACACTCTGTTTACTCTGTGCTGGGCCAATGACCCAAGTCCTCATGCGTGCTAGTCAAGTATCTTAGCAACTGACCTAAATCCATAGCTCGTTTTTCTTTAAAAAAAAAAAAAAATAAAATCAACAAAATATGTCAAGGTCATAAAGATACTGAGGACATTCTGCAAAATGCTCTGAAACTCTAGGGTATAGGCAGGAATCTGACTTGTGTGGAGGCTTTCCTGCTGTGATGATGAGTGACAGGCGTATTCACTCAGGGTGTATCAGGTGAGTGCAGTGCATCATCAACACCTAATGAGAGTTGCCTTTCACAATTAGTGTGTAAAAGAATGTTTGCATCAGAAAGGCACATCCTTTGTGACCTGGTGATATTTATTCACTCAAAAATAAATTTGCTACCGCAAGAAATAGTTCCCATATTACTCAATAAACAAAAAAAAAATCATCTTCACTAAATATTTTAATCAATACAGACACTTGCTGATTTCTTATTATAATACTGTCGATATTCAGAGGGAAAATTTCAACTGAAAGCACACTTCAGGGATGGCAATTTAAGGAGGAATTTTCTATTTGGAGACTGAATCGCTCATAGTAGATTGGTATGTTTCCCTCTAGTGGTTAAATGACATTTAACTCTACCAAGTCACCTTTAAAAAAACAAAGGAGGGAATTAGTACAGGGCAGCATTTAGTGAGGGGAAAAATAGGACAAGTTTTAAATGATGTGCAAGTGGAATCAAGTCTATTTGTTATGTAGAATGTAATTCATACTTTCAAATACCTGATGCATTTCCATGGGCTGAACAAGGAGAGAGAACATTTTAAATGCCTGCTGATGAGAGATGCTGATGACGAGTAAGGAAATGAAAATCAGAAGGGGAAACAATTAAAATACTTAGTAAAACCAATCCGTTTTAATATGACACAGGAATAGTAATGAAGCTAGATTAGCCATTTTTAATTCCAAGTTACATTACTTATTTAAAAATTTCTTATTAAAATAATTTCACTTTTTTTTTTTTAACCAAACCTAAATTCGTCTCCTGCCTTCCTTCTGATGAAGTCTGGCTACATTTCTCTTCTGACCTTGTAGCCTTCAGGTGGGCAGTGTTCTACACAAGGCGAAAAAGTAGTGGCACTCCAGGCACAACAATCGCTTTCCCAGATACATTGTTCTATTTAAAGTATTCCTCTAAACAAATGGTAGCAGTTTATTTCTAACAGTGCACATTTTAAACATGCAGGCCAACTACAGACAAGATTCCATTTTCTTTTTTTTTTCTATAAACTACAAGGAGGTTTGGATATTGACAATCAAACAGCAAAATTCCACACCAGCTCCAAATATGCACGCTGGGGTTCCTTGAGCAATCATACTTGCTGAAATTAAGGGTCAAAAGGCAGCACTGTGACTTTAGACAACCAAGGGGAAGACAACAATCTCCCACCTCTGTTGTGTTCTGTGAACTGACCATGATCACAGAATAAGAAAAATAGCTGCCAGATCACAGGATCTTTTCTGTGCCAGAAGCACCTGCAGTTATCATGTACAAAAGAAACTCACAATGCCAAGCTTTCAGAAGCACATAAAGCTAGCTGTCCATCCAATTTCTCATAGGGAAATATGTGTTCTACATAGCCAGGAAAATGACTGTGATACATGTAGGCCCACATACAAACACATGCACACACAGGCGTGCACACACACATCCTTCTTAATTCGACTATGCAGTTTGCTCTATGCTATGAATTATTAAAAGAGTAGAAGGAGGAGAGCTAAAAGCAGAAGCTTGAAATTATCAGCTCATCACCCACAAAGAGGCTGTAGATCTTCAAGGAGGAAGGCGGAACAAAAAGAGGCAATTATTCCACAAGTCCTCTTTGCGTTGAACAGATTATAAACAATGTGGCCAATACATTTATCTTGCCTCTGTAAGGAAAATAAACAGATGTAAACGCAGCTACATATAAGAATCGATCATTTACTTCGCATGCTTCTACATTGTCCCCAGTCAGCTCTGGAGAAAATATGTTAAAAATGATTAAACCTTGCTGGAAAATAGAATCAAAGGGACAAATATAAAATTCTGCTATTTTATTTATATTTAGCAGCCGCTACACAAAGCTGCAGAGGGATTAAGCAGAAGGTCTGTGGATCTTTAGCAACCTTGAGGAAGGTTATTTCTTCAGAAATCTGATATATGAGGATTCCAGACATACATCTTCTTACATACTGAGGTAATCTAACATAGATTAAAAAGAAAAATGTGTTAATTACTTGGCACTGTTAAAACAAATCAAATACTTATATAAGGTCTCATTTCATGAGTATGTAATGTATAACATACTACACACTAAAGGCTTGAACCAAACCTAGAAAACTTGATAATCTGAAGTTATTTTGACTTTTTTCTTATTTCCACTAAATTTCCACAGAAGTTGTAAATTCTGATTTACAAAACAAAACTGATTCTCTTTCTCTTTCTCTTTCTTTCTCTTTCTCTTTCTCTTTCTCTTTCCCTTTCTCTTTCTCTTTCTCTTTCACTTTCTCTCTCTTTCTCTCTCTCCCACTCCCCATCTAGTAGAACCAGTTAAGTTTGTTGTCATGTGATTCAATATCTGTTAAATAGGTTATTTCATCTATCTGAAATATCGTTTGGCCTTTTTGTTGGCATAGCAATAAAATTGAGCCTGTATTTTTCCACATCATAATGTGTAATTTAGTCACTACAACATATAGAATTTGGCAATAATATATAAACAGAGTTGTAACTGTATAGGACACACTGGGAAGGAATTTTGCAGTGCCTCTTTTTTAGTATGACACTGAACCAAGCCACTCTGAAGTATGTTTGTGAAACAGTCCTGTTAAAGTGAAGAAATGAATGTAAATCTCAGTAAAGTGTAGGAAGACAGGAGGTGGGTAAGCAAGGATTCGTGGTACATGGAAAATGAATGAAAGAAATAAAATACTGAAAGCTGAGCAAAAATAGCAGAAGGCTAACTGAACACATTTCTAGAGCATCTTTCAAAAAATGGACATTTTCACCCACAGTTGCTTAAGCAGAATACTTCTCTACCTTCCTAATCCTGTGACCCTTTAATACAGTTACTCACATTGTGGTGACCCCAGCCATAAAAATTATTTTCATTGCTACTTTGTAACTGTAATTTGGCTGACATTATGAATCATTATTTAAATAGCTGATATGCAGGATATCTGATATATGACCTTTCTGAAAGTGTTGTTTGGCCCCCAAAGGGGTTGTGACCTACAGGGTGAGAACCAGAGAGTTAGAACATCATCATGCTTTGATTTTGTTTTGTTGTTGTTGTTGTTGCTGTTTGTTTGTTTGTTTTGTTTTGTTTTGTTTTTTCCTTCCCACAGTTGAGTAATTTCATTCTCTGAAAGATATGGAGGAAACTTTTTCTTCACTTCCCAAATATTCATATTCTTTTCCAAGTCTGTCATGACATGAATACTTCCCAGAATGTATGTAAGGTGTTCAGTGGAGGTACTAAACAGGCCGGGAAGGAGCTAAGATGAAGAACTCTGGCCACAAGGATGTGACTAAGTTCAGCTCAAGCAGACAGACTAATAGAGACACCAACCAGCTGTGTGTATAGTAATAGCCAGCAGGGCTTCTGTGCACAGTCAGCTTGATTTTCCCCTTTGGGAGGTAATACTTTCTGGGGAAATTCCCTGAGTTGGGGCATTGAAATGCCACCTATCACAGAGAGGAAAGGTGGCATTTAAGAGCTGAAGTGGTTCTCAGAGAGCTGAGAACTCAAGGCAGAGCTAACTGTAACAAGATGCTGCTCCACGCAGTTGTCGCGTGCATGCTGAGATCGGAAGATTCTAAGAAGTCGAAATGGTTTTTCTGTCAAATGTACCTTTTCGTTTTCTCCCACCTCAGCACTGATGGGTCTGATGAATTCTTAGGAAGTGCCAATAAGCAGCACGGAAACTATGAAGTAAGAAAGCACTGATGGCAGTGCCTTTGTGACAGCTAATGGAGCCAGTTTGGCAGAATGTCTGTCTGAAAAGACCCTCGGCCCTCCCATTACATGCCTTCCTGGACAGAGTCTAAGAGCACTCCCTCCCTCCTTTTTCTGTTTGCATTTTAAGGCCACTTCTCTCCCCCTTTAATTTTTCATTTTCCTTTCTGCCTCGTTCAGAGAAAGGTCTGTGTCCTATACACACATGAATTAGCAATGATCCACATACAAGTGACGGATAGTGGTTGCCATTCTTGCTACACGCCACCCCCCCCCCGGAAAAAAAACAAAAAACAAAAAAAAAACAAAAAAAAAACCTGGAGAATTCAATCTTCTGGAAGTAACCTTTTGAGGATTTATAGAAAAATATATTTCTCATATTTTGTACAATTTAACAAAAGATTTACGTGATATCTAATTGTAACATCCATTTAATTGAAAACACATACTTCAAAACCTCTACATTATAGTTTGGAGAAGTCCCTTCACATGCAGAATAAATCCCGCAACCTTCTCATAAATCCTTCTGACACAAGTTTAGAAAGCACTGGGGGATTTTTCTACAAACCCAGTATAATGTTCCAATGTCTTACTACAAGCCTAAGCAACAGCACAGGGAGATGAACACAGACAGGAGAATCTATTCATAATTGAAGCAGAGATAAAACTTTAGCGTGAATGGATTCGAGGTGGGTATTTCTCACGACAGAACCAATGGTGCATCCCAACTGCCGCGCCTGTCTTCTTTCTGAGCCCTTGCAGCTGCAGAGAGACCTAACCATTGCCTCCATTACTGGATATCCATAGCTTGCCTACAGAGCATGTGGGGAAGCTAGATTAAAGCCACCCCTGGTTTCCCAGACTGGGAATAGAGCATGGGGCTGGTGCTACTTGGAAGGCACAAGCAACCTAAGTACTCAGTGTGAAGAGCAATGGAAGTTTCACTCAGGAAATTCTGGATGGCAAATTCCAGGCTCGTCTATCATTTTTACATGAGATTTCCCTTGTACAAAACCAGGGAAAGAAACCATTACATGTCCTAAGAGAAGTGATGCAGAGTTGCTGTGGGCCCTACCAGTTTTCAACATCTGTAAGCAATATACTACATATTTTGTATTGGATTGTTTATGGTATAAATTTTCTGTGAATTAAACTTCCTAGCATAGCCTTCTAGCAAAATGACGTATCCTATAATTCATATGTATCCAAGCCTGCTGCTAAGTAGCAGAAGTTGAATGTGCCACCCAGTGATATTCCAAGAAGCTAATTACCTAAGGGAATTCATGAGAGGTTGCATAGATTACTGTGCCTCAACAATAAAGTAATGAGACTCGCTTCCACAGGCATATGTGAAAATCACATCTATTCTCTGTATTGACTTATGCACACTTTTAGCAGATCTATGCAAATCCTACCTGGCTCACTTTTTTTTTTCTCTCTGTGGAGATTTACCTATCGATATAGCCAATATAAATTCTCCTTTGAACTTATTGTGCATGTCATTCATTTAGAACACCGTGTTTGTACTGCCATAAATAGTTGTTGTAGCATGATTTACATACAACCCTTTCAAACAGCAGTTCCACTGATGTGGTGACAGCACTAGCTATCTATGGCTGTTTAAAAAAATGATGCGAATGTTCAGCATCTTTAAGCAATATTTACTGTGTAATCGCTTTCCCCTGGGCCAGGCATCCAGATGTGGTTCAGTGGAGTAGTTGTGTCCTATGCTCTTCAGGATGTCTCATATAATCTATCTGAAACTTATATATGATTTCATTGTATCACTCTTGTTTTTGAAGCTTCATTCCCATGTGGCCATTTGGGAAGTGGTAAGGTTTTAAGTTGTGGAGTCCAGTAGGAGGCCTGGTCACTAAGCTGCTTTAATTAGAAAAATCTCGAGAACGGGTGATAGAGCATGGATTTGCAGCATCCACTGCGTGTGACTTAAATAAACTTCTTTTCATACAAAGTACCTAGACATAAATATTTCATCAGAAGATATAGAAATATAGTCTTTATCTGAAAAACTGACTTTGTTAAGAGTTTATATGTACTTTATTCTTGGCATATCTTAATTCCTCATTTGCTATTAGCTAAAAATCATCCATTCTTCATTATGTGAGATCTAAATAATGCTCCTTGGATCTGGGTAGCAAACTCCTCCTAAAGAAACTATAAAGGGGTTGGTTCTCTGCTACAGAATAGGTCTCAAGTTGGGACAGTCTTTGGTTAGCCTCTCTGTCTCTCTCTGTCTCTCCATCTCTCTGTCTCTTCATTTCTCTATCTCTCTGTGTCTGTCTGTCTGTCTGTCTGTCTGTCTGTCTGTCTGTCTGTCTGACTCTTCCCCCCCATCTCTCTCCCTCTCCCTCTCCCTCTCCCTCTCCCTCTCCCTCTCTCTCATCCCTCCTCCATCTTTACTACCCCTGAACATCTTGTAAGCAAGACAAATTTTAGGTTGAAGGTTTTGTGGGTGGATTGATGTTCTTTTCCTTCCTCTGGAAGTCCTTTCTGTCTACAGCAGGTGTCCACTTCAGTCTATATATCACACTCTCATATGATTCTCAGCTAGGCTCATCCCTACAGAATCCTCATATTCTCCCCTGTCCCAGGCTTCCAGTTTTTCCTAGAAATGCTCCCTACCCATGTCCAGTTTCACTCTTAAGCCTCACCATCTCTCCTCCTCCCATGGACCCCCTAACTCCCTAACAAGTGGAGCAGGGGCTGACTCAGTCTCTGTTCCCCTGTCATTGGATATCCTTTCCCTTCTTTGATTACCTGGACTACCTGGTACTCAGTGGGGGAGGGTGTGCCTATTCCTGCTGAGAGTACATATTCTAGTGCTTGGTGTTGACCAAGGGGTCTCCACTTTCTATTAAGAAAAGGGGAAGCATTTATAAGGGAGAAGGGAAGGGAAGGGAGTTGTGATCAGTATGTAAAGGGAATAATAAACAAACAAATTATTGAAAAAGAAGAAACTGTAAAGAAAATACAGAGAAAAAGAAGCAGATTAAGAAAGGGAGAGGGGGAAATGAGAAAGACTGCAACAGAGAAAGAGGTGGGAGGAAGGGAGAAAATGGGGAGGAGTCAGTATGTCTGAAGCTCTTTTATAATTTGGTCTTTAAAATTGCAATATTGGTCAGGTGAAGTAGCATGTGCCTTTACGCCCAGTGCTCAGGAGACAGAAGCAGGTAAATTATTTTGTCAGATTTGCAGGCCGGCCTGCTCTACATAGTGAGTTCCAAGACACCCAGGGTTACAAAGGGGATTCTCAGAAAATTCAGTATCTCTCTTATATATTTAATTATTCTGTTCTGTGTCATGCAGAAAGAAGCTGTGTGATGGTGACAATACTGGAAACAGATATCCTTGGGAATCATTTTCAACATACCCTGCAATGAAAATAAATAATCAAATTTCTACCACCACCTCGGTCAAGATGTCTACGCTCAGATTAATGATACTTAGCTTAGAATAAACAAGTCAAAATATTTGTTAAATTGATCACCATATTGTACATTCTTAAAATACAATGCTTATTTACTAATATGTCTACATTAAGTCCATTGATTGCATCAATATAATAGACTAATAATCTAGGAGGGAAACTTGCATAGATGCATTCCTACCCAAACAAACACACAGGATGTTGATTATCTGTTTTTCTTTATTTCTTCACATAAGAAACTTTGATTACATTGATCAGACTCTAGGTCTCCCTAACTGACATTGATAATCTTAAACTAATATTACGGTAACAGAAACAAATTTCTAGATGCAAGAAATGGGGAATAATGCAAAGCAGGATAAAATTTAAATACAGATGTGAGAGAGTCAAGCCAAACTAAAGATCTATAAAAAATACCATAAGGCAATCTATCATTTAGTAAGTCAATTTAGAAATTTTCAGTATAGTTCTCACATTTATCATCATCATCAGAGATGGGCACAATTAGAATGATAGCAAGAATTATCAATAAAATACTAAACTTTAATTATTAATTCATGTTACACAATGTATTCTGTTATATTATTTATGTATCCCATTCCTACACAGTTTAGAATTTCACAAGCATTGAACTTGGCAAATCTTTTTTCAGTAATTATTTGAAATTGTAATTTTTTTCTCATAGCAAAAATTGTTATATAAAAAATTGGCAATCTCAGCCTTAGGAGGGAATGAAATTAAATGAAATATTTCTTAGTTTTACTCCCAGTTATGATGCGAGTGATGAAATCTCCAATATATGGTTATATACTAGTCTTGGAATCTACAAATGTGTCCTCATGTAGAAAGTGAAAATTTGCAGGTGTGAGGAATATGTTAGGCATGTAGAGATGAAAACATTTTAAGTGACTTCATGAATCTATTGAAACATGTCTTTATAAAAACAAACAAGCAAACAAACAAACTCTGGAGGTGACTGAGAGTGAAAACAAAAAGGCTGTGTCAAGATAGAGTGGAGACTCGGGTTACAGAGTTACAGAGTCAAGGAAGTCTTAAGCATGGAAAAGGACAGGGGAAGCTCTCCCTCAATGCCCTTGAGATGACTTTGCCAAAACCAGAATAGATGTCTTCCAGTTTTATAATTCTGGCCCCAGAAAAGTAAAGAGACATATTTCTACTATTTTATATCATCATGTTACAGCACACTAAGAAAATAGCCAATCCTCAAAGATAGATAGATGATAGATAGATAGATGATAAATAGATAGATAGATAGATAGATAGATAGATAGATAGATAGATACAAAGAATTGCATGTAAACATTCCTAATTTCATCTGCATGTTCTTTTCCCAGGCTTTCTAAAGAGATACCAGGAAATGTCAGCATTTACAAAAGGACTGCTTGATGAAGATAATTCTACTACACGGGATTCTATTTGTAAATAATAATAAAACAATTTGGAAAAGCAATTCACACAACTGATCAACAAATATGAATACAAATTACTTGTTTCATGTCATCCTTTGACTCTAATGAACTTACAAACATGTGTAACCTAAGAGTCTTTTCTATTATATCAACAACAAGACTATTGGAGCCAATTGGTACTGAATAAGATTCAACCCTCATCATTCCTGTTCTACACATAGGACTGAATGTGAAATAAAATGAAAAACACAGTTGTCTAGTGACAAAGAGTAACCCTAAAAATAAATACTATAACATTATACATACTCAATGGGTTATATTTAAGAATACATATGCATTTACTAGTACATATATGAATGTAATATAAAAGTTGGTGAAGGGTAATAAATTTGAAAGAGTGTTGAGGGCTATAAAGTTGGACCTGAAGGGAGGAAAAGAAAGAAAGTAATGTTGTAATTTAATTATAATCTCAAAAATTAAAAAATAATACAGTCCAAAGTAAACATATTGGCATGTTGCAAAGATGATTATGAAATCACAGCCACTAAAATTAATCTTTTTTTATCTTTTTGACACAGGATTCTGATACATTTGCATCAGGGTACTGATACATCTCACTCTTTTGCGATGAAATGCTGCTTTTTTGGTGCCATCCACTAGATTTGAGCTAAGAATATGATGATAAATGCAAACTGGCTTGCCTGTCTAACAAAGTTATATGAGCTAATTTTAGCTCATATTGCATTATATGGGTACTATCTCCAATAAAAATGCCTTTCATATAATAAAGCAGAGTCATGGGTTCAGAACAAACTGAGATTTTATATGATGACACAGTTAATAATAAGAAAGGTAAGGCTTGCCAACTTCCAGAAAAGGAAATGCTCTTCCTTCGAGGCCACATGTAGAGCATGGTCATGCCTACATCTCCATTTTGAATGTTTAGATTGTATAAATTATGGGGAATATGTTGGTATTGTTTTAAGCCATCAAATTTGTGACCAGGTTTTTGGCAGCCTTAACATTTGTGTGTGTGTGTGTCTGTGTCTGTGACTCTGTGTGTGTGTGTGTGTGTGTGTGTGTGTGTGTGTGTGTGTGTGTGTGAAATACTGTATTCAAATGTTTTTTCATGTAAGATTTGAAGTCTATGTTGAAAAATATGGTACTATTCATAATAACAATCATAACACTCTACAATAGTCGAGAAATGGTAACAAGCTAAAAATACATCAGTAGATAAATAAATGAAGACAATATCATACTTATGCATGATGAAATCAGAAACAGCAGAAAATATTCTCACTCACCACTTTACTAGAGATAAATAAATAAGATAGCTAAGTACAGAAAGACACATGCTCTCTGATCTCACTCATACGTGGAATCTAAGAATACTGGCATAGTAGACAAAAAGAACATAACTGTGATTGACAGAGGTCAGGAACAGTGAGACTGAGAAAGGAGAGGCAGAGAAAGGTGGAGCAGTGGGAATGAGTTACAGACAGAGGAGAGCCAGAATCTATGTGGTGCTACTGCAGAGAAGAACTATGACTATTTCAGTGTACATTGTAATGAACAACAAAGTAAGGCTTTCATTATTTTTGCCATAAAGGAAAGATATTTGAAGAGGTTGAGTATGAAGCTATGTATTGTGCTTGCCCAGAGCACCTCATTACCATGAACAGTTTCTAAGTTACTCTGTGTCACCTAAGTATTTTTTTTAAAAAAATCAGAAAATTTAAACTTACAGTAATGCACAAACATACCCGAATTTGAAATTTTCTATGACAGTTATTTGATAGTTGCAAATTGGAATTGTGGCTTTTATTAATATATACTATGAACTAGTTTATGTGGAATCTACACTGAAACAAAGCGTATTCTTGCTGGGCAGTGATGGTGCACTCCTTCAATCCTAGGGCTTGGGAAGCAGTGGCTGGTGGTTTTCTAAGTAAGAGTAAGTTCCAGGATAGCTAGGTGTGCTGGCTAGTTTTGTGTCAACTTGACACAGCTGGAGTTATCACAGAGAAAGGAGCTTTAGTTGGGGCAATGCCTCCATGAGATCCAGCTGTGGGGCATTTTCTCAATTAGTGATCAAGGGGGAGAGGCCCCTTGTGGGTGATGCCATCTCTGGGCTGGAAGTCTTGGATTCTGTAAGAGAGCAGGCTGAGCAAGCCAGGGGAAGCAAGCCAGGAAAGAACATCCCTCCATGGCTCCTGCATCAGCTCCTGCTCCCTGACTGGCTTGAGTTCCAGTCCTGACTTCTTTCAGTGGTGAACAGCAATGTGGAAGTGTAAGCTGCATAAACCCTTTCCTCCACAACTTGCTTCTTGGTCATGATGTTTGTGCAGGAGTAGAAACCCTGACTAAGACACTAGGGCTAGACAGAGAAAACCCTGTCTCAATGCCCCACCCCCAACAAAAGTATTCTTGTATTTTATGAACACCATTAAGGTTTCTTTCTATTTTTTTAGATATTTTCTTAATTTACTTTTCAAATATTATCCCCTTTCCTAGTTTTCTCTCCAAAAGTCCTCTATACCCTCCCCCACCCTGTTCCCCAACCCACCCATGCCTGCTTCATGACCTTGGCATTCCCCTGTACTGGGACATATTATCTTCGCAGACCAAGGACCTATCTTCCCACTGATGGTCAACTAGACCATCCTCTGCTACATATGCAGCTAGAAACACGAGCTCTGGAGGGTACTGGTTAGTTCATATTATTGTTCCTCCTATAGGGTTGTAGATCCCTTCAGCTCCTTAGGTACTTTCTCTAGCTCCTTCCTACTATCCTGCATTAAGAGCTGCTCTGATGTTCTTCTCTCATATATTCCCTTTCTTAATGGTCTTAGTTCTTCATTCGATGACACCATGGCCTCCATGTAGTCTTTGTGGGCAAAGGAGTGGAAAAAATATTTTCATACATTGATGTGGCTTAAGTTGCTCAGCAGATAAAAACACTTATCATGAAGCCTGAATTGAACCACCAGATCCAACAGGGTGGAAGGAAAGAATTGAAGACCAGAAGTCATCTTTTGACCCCCCACATAATCACTCTAGTGTGATCTTATTTTTATAATAATAATAATAATAAATGAAACTTAAAGAATTAACCAAATGCAAATATTTTTTAAAAAGTCTTCTGGAGTACATTAATGAATACTTCGATAATAATATTGTTCTTTGCCACTCAGAACCGATGCATATAATTGTCAGTTAATCACTAAAAATTGCTGCCTGTCACATAACTTTCAATAAAGGCAGTTTATCACACAACTGATAAAGGCAGTTCCTTAACCTTTGCAAATTTAATCAGATACTTAAGAGTATAAAGAGTTTGTTGAAAGTTCAATGCTTCCTGTGGAATCTACGTACTGCCTAAAGAAAACATGTTTTGGAAGGGGCCCCTCTTCCTTACTAGCTCACAGATGTGGGGAGGTCAAACAGCTCTGCCACAGGAGGATAGTCTATTCTGTACTATTAATTTTTCTAAAGGCCCTCCACAGATACATTGAGTAACTGCATTGAGAACCACCACAAACATCAGGACCAGCTGACTTGAAAAAGTAACTTAGGGATGCATATGTGCTTCTTTTCTTTGTAACTGTGAAATTTGGACAAGGCTGTAGGGAAATTCAGTGTGTATAAGGCAGGCTACACTCTGGTAACGAGAAAATTCAGTCTGTTCTAGTCTATTGGTTTAATACAAATATGACCAAAAAGCACCTTGGTGGAGGAGAGGGTTTATTTTGGCTTACAGTGCTACAACACAGTCCATCACTAGGAGAATCTGTGGCAGAAATTCAGGAAGAAGCTGAATGTAGGAACTGAAACAGAGACTAACAAGACATGATGCTTACTGGCATCACCCAAACAGGGCTGATCCTTTTCACATTCATTCCTAATCAAGAAATGCCTCATAGACATGTCCATGGACCAATTTGATGGAGGCAATTTCTCAATAGAGTCTCACTCTCCTCATGTGATGTTAGATTGTGTCAAATTTGCAAAGATTAACCAGCCCATATGAACTTGTGCAGGCAGCATATAGGAGAGCAAGTTTGCAAATCAGAAAGTTAACTATGGTGGTTCCTTGCTGAAGTCTAAAGTTAATCTTACCCCGCAGGGGGGAGTAGGTTGAGGGGTGCAGTACATGAGGGGACAGGAAATCAAGTAGGCAGAGAAAACAAAAGGAAAACATAACAGAATACCATTTTGCCTGGAAGCTGTTAGATGAGAAGGATGAACAGCTCTGTCCTCAGCACCTGAGAAAGCTGCAAAAGATAGAAAATGAGGCAGGGAACACATTTACACTAGCAAAGAAGAACAAGAGATTAAAAACAGAGGGTTTCCACGATTTGCCTTTTTCCACTTGAGGTTTCAGCCCCTTCTGTTAGACTTTCTGATGATCCCACAGTCTCTCCATCTCTGGTACTATGTTCTCTTATTCTTAGCATGTTTAGCCCTTACCCCTCTTCTTTCATTCCTACTGTACTTCTTTATTTTCCTGTCCTCACTCTTTCTTTCCTTTCCTTACTTACTAATTTCTTTAATCATAATGTTCTCTAATACTTTAGAATGCCTTATTATTATTATTCCTTCTTTGTTTAGGAATCGTTAGGGAATGTGAACATAGCATCCAGATGCTTTTTATTGTATTAATCATGCAGTATGTTCTCAAATATTTGGTTTTGTTACTACTCTCTGCTTCTTGCTTCTCAATTGGCAGTGGAAAAAAATAAGCCCGGGAAGAAACTGCCCACTAATAAGATCAATACAACTGAAAAGATTCAGGAAAAAGTGTGGGGAATTCAGAAGTCACAATGTAGACTCTCTCTCTCTCTCTCTCTCTCTCTCTCTGTGTGTGTGTGTGTGTGTGTGTGTGTGTGTGTGTGTGTGTGTGTGTGTGTAAGAGAGAGAGAGAGAGAGAGAGAGAGAGAGAGAGAGAGATTTTCATAGATATATAGATAAATATACCCATAAAGTGAATTAAAAGGTAGGTGAATGAATGAGAAATTAAATGTGGAAACAAAAGAAATGTTTGAAAATAGAGGCATTCTACAAAAATAGCCCATCAGAAATGTAGAAAATGAAAGGATCAATCAGGAATAATGATCATTAATACCCTAATCACAAATTTAAAAAAAAAAAAGACTAAGAAGAATGTGAAGGTCAATGAAATATCTCACTGCCCTAGCTATTGTTGTAATAAAACAATATAATAAAGCAAAGTGGGGAGAAAAGTGATTATTTGGCTTACATTTCCACAATTCTGTTCATCGCCGAAGGAATTGGAAACAGGAACTCAAATGGGGCAAGACACAGAAGCCATGAAGCGGTATTGATTGCTTGCCTTCTACCCTTGGCTTGCTTGGCCTGTTTTCTGAGAGAACCCAGGACGTCCAGAACCTGGAAGGCAGCACCAATGATAGGCTGTTCTCTCACTCATGAATCCCCGATTAAGAAAATTCCCAACAGGTTTGCCTACAGCACTATTTTATGGAGGCATTTTTAATTGCTATTCCCTTCTTTCAGATGACTTTAGCATGAGATAAGTTGACATAAAACTATCTAATACGTGTCTACAGGAAGACCTGTTTTTACAAGTGAAACATTACCAGAATTTTCAATAACTATTAGTCAGAGTAATGAGCTCAAACCTGAAGAGAGGAGGTGAAGAAGAAAATGGTGTAGAGAAGCTAACTAAATTACAGCAGGTAAATTATAGGTTTAAGTGGAGGTGTGGACATAGAGAGGCCTCAAGATCAGAATAGACATTTCTAAGATACAGAGCACTTAAAACTAAAACCAAAGAATCAATATTTTAAAAGCCATAAAACAAACACACATGCACACACATACACACGCACACATGCACACACGTGCACATGTACATTTGCATACACACACATAGACAGGGACAAACTCACAAAGGCAAAATACATCAGGATAACATCAGACCTCTTAGCAATTTTGGTGGGATACTCAATTAGGGAGGAAAGAAGGCCAACAGAATCCTACAACTGGTCATATATCAAGGACAAGTAATCATGGGGTCTTCAGGCAAACATACATCTAAAACACAACTGTCACACTTAGATCTCAGGGAACATTATGGAATAGAGACAAAAATCTTGAAAGAATGAGAAGAACACAAAATTTGTTATGAGACTGTAGCTTCTAGAAATGAAAGGGAAACTACACCCATGATATGGCTCCCTACACCAACACTATGTCTCCCTGAACAAGATCTGAACAATGACAAAAGCAAAAGGATGGAAATATCAGGGAGATCTAACCTGAGACAAAATATAACAGGCTAATAATATCTGGTGAGAGTTAGAGAATTAGACTTTCCTAGGGATGACACACACCTTAATTGATTGTACAATAAAATGTGCTCATCTCTATGACATAAGCAACACTAAATGGACATAGAAGATTGTATTTACATGTGTGTGATTATATATATATATATATATATATATATATATATATATATATATCCATAAATTTGAGAGGGAGGACATGGCAGGAATTAGGGAGAGAAAACGTAAGAGGATCTAGAAGGTAAAGAGCAAAAATAATGTTATTATATTTTTCTGTTAGAATACAATTTTTAAATATATATGGTATAGCATTGGATGATACATTTTAAGCAGAGAAAGCAGATAGCTGTCAGTCAAGATTATCATATCTGGCAAAGATATCTTTTAACATTGATGAAAAAAAATGAAAACATTTCAAGGTCAGCACAAACTATAGTACTGCACAGACTCTAAGCCAAGAAAGCACAAAATGCTGAATGGAACACAGAAGAGAAAAAGACAGAGTCAATCACTGGAGCACAGCAAAAAGTAAATCCCACAGAGTAAAAGATAAACATTCCATAACCAGAGAGTAATCAACTAGGCCAATTCAGTAAGTTAACAATCCCTTAAAACAAATAAAAGAGGGGACGGTGGTGGTAGTGTGGGAAAGGATAACTAAAACCTTCCAGGACAGAAACCCACCAATTGCAGCATCTGCCACCTACTTTAACAAAAATCTTAAATTTAAATCATATGAATTCTGTTATATATTGACTGGACGATAAAAAAGCACGCAAATATCCTTGTCAAAAAATTCTCCTCACTATAAAAATTTAAATCAGTGTAACATTAAAAATATAAAATCATACTGGGCAATCTGAAGTAACAAAATGTCAGTGAAGAGTACTTTATAATTGGTAGAAGGAATCTAAAGACAAATTTAGAAAAACACAAAAAGTAACCCTTACTCATGAAGAAAGAAATCCATCAGAAAGATAGAATTATAAATACCCATTCACTGAATGTAACTAAAGTGAATACCACTCAACCAAAGGGGGAGATAGTGTATGACTTCAGTTCCGTTTTTATCAGTTGATAGTCACTAAAGAAAGATCAATAAAGTTAGTTTAAATATTATGCTAATTAGTTTTGTCAAATTGGCAAATATCTAGGAAGAAGAAATCTAAACTAAGGACTTGTCTCCATCACACTGACCTGCGTGCATCTTTGTAGGACATTGCCTTAATTCTTAATTGATGCAGGAAGGTCAGCCAATTGCAGTAGGTCCTTCTCAGGTAGGTGAGCCTGGGTTGCATATGAAAGGTAGCTGAGCAAGCCAAGTAGTACAATCTAGAAGGCAATGTTTCTCCATGATTCCTCCTCATGTTATTATGTTGAGTTCCTGCCTTGGCTGCCCTTGATAATTGGCTATAACTTGTATGGAGGACATAATAAACATTAGCACAGAAAATAACATAATAAAAATAAACAGAATATGAAGAGTCAATGAAAGAGTTGTTCTAAAAACAAATACAGCAAGAAAGATAAAACCACCCAACCCCCCCCCAAAAAAATGGGAAAGAATGAACCTGAAATTCTGCAATTAGTAAAGTTACAGAAGGAAGTAGAAATATAAAAATGAATCCAATCAAGTCTGTAATATCATTAGAGAATATTTGAAAATCTGTAATGCAAAAAAATCTTCAAAATTAAGACAAAATGAGAATACTCGTAGTCACACATTATCTACCACAATTAAATTGAACTATAATGAGTAAAGAGATTGAATGAGTAATAGGCTTTCTCTAAAGCAACAATCATTCCTGGACTGTGTGACTCAAATTATTCTGCATCATACAAAAACAATATCAAAGTTATTTTCCAAGACCATAATTTTCAAATAACAAAAGCTAGGAAAGAATACAACCAATAAAGAAAACTATGGAGCAATTTTTCTAACAAATACAGATACACAAATAATCAATAAAAATGCACAAACTGAATAAAACAACACATTAAAAGATTATATACCAAAAACTATGGAGATTTCTCAGTTTATACAATGTGTACTGTGGACTGTGCAAGCATGAGAAGGAATTTCAAATCCCTGTGGAAAAGATGAGTGAGCATAGCTTCCTGCCTGCAATCCAAATACACAAGAAATGGAGACAAAAGATCCTAGAAGGAAGCTGGCAATATGGACTTGGAAAACCATTAGTCCAAGTGAGAGATCTTGCCTCCATATATAAAGGGAAAATGATACTCAACATCAATCTTAGGATTTCGCATGCATACACACACACACACACACACACACACACACACATATCCTACACATAGAAATACATATAGACTATGAATGCATATAAAACACAGCTACACAAGTGAATGTGTTACTTAATACACACATGTCTCCAAATACATAAAAACACATATGTGTCATGCATACACACCTCACACATGCACACACATGCAAGATAGAAAAAATAGGACAAAAAAATTCTTTTATTTCAAAGATACAAGAATATTTTGTCTTTGACAAAATTTAACATTCCTTCATAAAAGCCTTGAAGAAGTGAGAAGTTGAAGGTACATACTACACATTATAAAGGTAATACACACTAAAGTTAGTGCCAATGTAATGGTAAATAAAGAAAAACCGAAAGCATTTTCTCTCAAATCAGAAATGAGAAAAAAGTGCCAGTATCTGATAGCAAGTGCAATAAGTCAAGAGATAGAAAAAAAAGGATATAAATACAATTCAGAGATGTCAATCATCTCCATTTGCAGAAGATATTCTATATTTTCAAAACCCTGAATACTCTACCAGAACTCTCTCAGAATTCATACTCACTTTCAGCAAAATACCAGGATGCAAGATCAGCATAGAAAAGTCTATAAATTTTCTATATGCCAATACAAATTTGCTGAAAAAAATAGGGGAAGATTTTCATTTACATATCTCCTAAAAAACTCAAAAGTTTTAGGCAGAAACCATGTGAAATACCTCCACTATAAAAAATTTCCCAAAACTAAAGAAAAATAATGAATAGTGTAGAAGACACAAAGACCTCCCATGTTCATGAACAGACAGATTCATGTTGTGAAAATGACTACATTTCCAAAAGTTAATTACCAATACAATTCAAAAGGTCAAAAATGCCAGTGTCATCTTCTTTCCATTTTAATTACACTACAGATCTTCACATAAACAGCATAATAGTTGTAAAAAGGGGAAAAAAACAGATACAGAGACATGTGGGATAGAATCTAAAAACATAAATGAACCCACAAAGCCACTGCCACCGGATTTTCACAAATTTGCAAAGCACATTGAGAAGTGCCATCAATGGTCATAAAACCATACTGGCAACCACAAAATATAGAAGAATTCAAATAGATAAGCATCTCTCACCTTGTGCAAAAACAAACTCCAAGTGGGTCTGAAACCATAATGTCAGTGTTCAGCTCTGAAACACCTAGAGGAAACAATGAGGAAAATACCTCATGCTATAGATATAGACGAAAGCTCTCTGAAAAAGAATCCAATAGCTGAACACAAAATAGCAAGCATTGCAGGTAATTGAAAAGTTTCTCGACAGTCAAAGAAACAGAGAAGATTTCGACTCTAGAATGGAAGGAATTATTAATCAGTTATACATTTCCCTGGAGATTCCCAAGTCTATATTAAAAACATCTCAGATAAAAACAGTAAAAACCAAATAGTCCAATAAATAAATGGGGAGATATATTGGACATACTTGAAAGCATCAGGATAAATGACAGGTCAATATATATTTTTAACAGTCCTACATCCTTAGGCATTATAGAACTACAAATATTCAAATTTCATCTCACTGCAATCAAGATGGTTGTTAGGAAGAACAGTGAATGTTAGCAAAGCTGCGGGGGAAAGAAACAAATACCATGCTTGTGGGAATGTAAATTACCCAGCCAATATCAGAATCAATGTGAAGGTTCCTCAGACACCAAAGCCACAGAACTACCGTATGAACCAGCTATATCACTTCTTGTTTATATCCCCCCCAAATGTACTTTAATCAGCATACCACATGGTCAGAAAAGTTGTTTTCCCATCCACATTTAGTGTCTCACTAGTCACAACAGCCAAATAATGAAACCCTGCTTGGTGTTCATCAGTAGATAAACAGAAAAATAAAATATGGTGTGCATGCACAAAATGGGATTTTATTTGGCCATAAAAGTAATAATATCATTATGTTTTTTACAGGAAAATATTTGGAGGTATATTAGGCCAAATAAGCCACAATGTATAAGGCAAATACTGTGTGTTTTATTTCATGCGTAAAACATACTTAAATACATAAGTACATGCGCACACACACACAGCACACACACAATCAGAGAGATTTTTGCTAGGCGTATCAGAAGACTAAATATAATATGGAACAAAAAAATCAGTTTCCTTTTGTATTACTAGTAACTCATTAAACTGAAAGACGAAGAAAATAATATTCAAGAAAAGTTAGGCTGGAAAGACTGCTTGGTAGTTAAGAGCACTGGCTAGTTTTCCAGAAGACCTGGTTTCAATTCTCAGATCCTACATGGGAACTTATAACCATCTGTCACTCCAGCTCTTGGAGTTCTGGCACTCCGTCCTGACCTCTGTAAGCATCATATTCCCATACAGCATAGAATTTAATTAGGCAAAAGTAACATACACATAAAATAAGAACTTGTAAAAATAAAAATATTGAAGACCGGTTGGTCATAAAATATGGAACATATGAGTTGGTCCTCTGGGACAAGTCTGCAGTGGTAAGTGTCACCAAGTGATCCCCTGAACACCGTTGTTAAGCTCTGTCCTTGCTCTTTGGCCTGAAGGAGACTTGCAGGAACCCAAGGGCATTCTACCTCCTCAAGAAAACCTTAGGGGGCCCCAATACTAAACAACTTGGAACCCTGCCCTGACCCCCGACCTGGCTGGATCCATTTGACACTTAAGCTGATCCTCCTGAGATACCCTAGAGAGATAAGTGGTGGACAGGCAGCACCATCTAGCTCGGCCCTTGCTCCTTGATCTGATGGAGCCTTCCTTGAAGGACCTCAAGGCTCCCTCCCCATGGAAACCTTCAGAGCCATCAAACTAGCCAGCTTAAACTTTACTTGGCCTCACATCCTAGTTGAATCTGTTGCCAGGCCAGCTGGATCTCACTGGGACACAGCCTGCAGAGTGGTGCCTCCCTAAGGCCCAGGCAACAGAGTAGGGTACCCCGATGAGCCCATGGCTCCCCCTCCTTTCCCGAGAAATCCTGCTTCCATCAGGATTATCTAGGCAATGCCAAATACAAACAGATGCCTAAAGAACAGTGTAAGAATGCAATCAACAGGACCCAGGGCAATATGCTATCAGCAAAGCTCTTGGATAGCCTAATGAAAATGAAGCACAAGGAGAGGATCTTAAATCCAATCTTATAAAGATGATAGATTCCTTTAAAGAAAACATAAATAGATCCCTTAAGGAAAATGCGTTCAAACAGGTAGAGGCATTCAAAGAGGAAGCAAATAAATATGAAGAAATAAAGGAAAATACAACCTATCAGGTGAAATATGTGAATAAAACTGTCCAAAACAAAAAAGAAAATGGAAACAATAAAGAAAACACAAACCAAGGCAAATCTGCAGATTGAAAACCTAGGAAAGAGAACAGGAGCTACAGACAAAAGCATCACCAACAAAATATAGGTGATGGAAGAGAGAATCTCAGTAGTAGAAGATTCAATAGAAGTAATCAATACGTATCTCAAAGAAAATCTAAAATCACGAAATACATGAAACATCCAGAAAATATGCCACACTATGATAAGACCCAACCTAAGACTGATAGGAAAAAAGAAATGAATTTCCAATTCAAAGGCCCAGAAAACATCTTCCATAAAAATCACAGAGGAAAATTTCCATAACCCACTGAAAAAGATGCCTATGAAGTACAAGAAGCTTATAGAATTCCAAATAGATTAGACAAGAAAAGAAAATCCTCCCCTCACATAATAATCAAACACTAAATATACAGAGCAAAGAAATATTTTAAAAGCAGCAAGGGAAAAAGTCCAAATAACATGTAAAGTTAGCCCTACCAGATTTATACCAGAATTCTCATTTGAGATTCTAAAAGCTAAAAGGTCTAAAAGACCTGGACAGAGGTCTTGAAGATACTCAGAAACTACATATGTCAGCTCAGAGTTCTATACCCAGAAAAACTTTTGATCACTCTAGATGGAGAAACTAAGATATTCTATGGCAAAACCAAATTTAAACAATAGCTTTCCACCAACCCATCCTACAAGTGATCCTGGAAGGAAAACTCCAACCCAATGAAGAGACTACAGCCAAGAAAACCTCAACCACCACTAATATCAAAATAACTGGAATTAACAATCATTGGTCATTAATATCTCTCAATGCACTCAATTCCCCAGTAAAAAGACACAGGCTAACAGAAAGCATACATAAATAGGATCCATAATATTTATATATTCAAGAAACACATTTCAACATAAAGATAGACATTATCTGAGTATAAAGGGTAGAAAAGAGGTTTCCAAGTAAATGAACCCAAGAAACAAGCTGGTGTAGACATTGTAATATCTAGTAAAATAGACATTCAACTGAAAGTAATCAAAAGAGACAGGGAAGAATGTTTCATACTCATCAAAGAAAAAAAATCTAAAAAAGGGACATCTCAATTCTAAACATCTATGCCCCAAATGCAAGGGCAACCACATTTATAAAAGAAACATTACTAAAACTTAAGTCACACATTGAACTCCACATATTTGTAGCAGGAGACTACAGCACCTCACCCCCACCCATGGACAGGTCATTGAGCAGAAACTAAACAAAGGAATAATGAAGCTAAAAGAGGTTGTGATTCAAATGTCCCTAATAGCTATCTATAGAACATTTCACCTAAACATAAGAGAATATGACTTTATATGTACCTCATGGAACCTTTTCCAAATTTGACCATATAATCAGTCACAAAACAAACCTCAACAGATACAAGAATATTGAAAATAACCTCATGTATCTTATCATAGCACCATGGATTAAAGCTGGACTTCAACAACAATAGAAACAACAGAAAGTGTTCTCTACTCAGAGATCACTGGATAAGGGAACCAACAAAAGAAGAAATTAAAGACTTCCTATAATTCAATGAAAATGAGGGTATAACACGCCCAAATGTATGGGACACTATGAAGCAGTGCAAAGTTCATAGCACTAAATCCCCTCTTAACGAAATTGGAGCATTCTTGTACTAATGAAATAAAAGCACATCTGAAGGCTATAGAAAAAAAAGATGCAAAAACACCCTGGAGAAATAGACACCAGGAAATAATCAAACTCAGGGTGGAAAACAATTCATTAAGAAAACAAGAACAAGAATCAATGAAACCTAGAACTGGTTTCTTGAGAAAATCAACATGATAGACAAATCCTTAGCCAAACTAATTAAAAGGCAGAGAGACAATACCCAAAGTAACAAAATCAGAAATAAAAAATGGACACATAAAAATGGAAACTGAGGAAATTTAAAGAATCATTAGATCTTACTTCAAAAGCCTGTACTCTACAAAATTGGAAAATATCTAGGTATAATGGATAATTTTCTAGACAGATACCAATAATCAGAGCTAAATCAAGACCAAGTATGCTATCTAAATAATCCTACAAAACCCAAGGAAACAGAAGCAGTTGTTAAAATTCTTCCAAAGAGAAAATGTCCTGGGCCAGGTGGTTTTCATACCAAATTCTATCAGACCTTCAATAATGAGCTAATGTCAATACTCCTCAAACTATTTCACAAAATAGAAACAGTAGGAATACTTCCAAACTCATTCTATGATCCCACAGTCACCCTGGTATCTAGCCCACAGAGAGAATCAAACAGAATGAGAATTTCAAACCAATTTTCCTTAAGAACATCAGTGGAAAATATTCTATAAAATACTCACAGACTTAATCTAAGAACACATCAAGGACCTCATTTGTCATGATCAATTAAGCTTTATCTTAGGATCTCTGTGATGGGGGTATTGCTTCAATATATGAAAATCCATCAATATAACCCGCTGTAAAAATGAACTGAAAGGAAACACACACACACACAACACACAACACAACACACACACACACACANACACACACACACATACACACACACGATGATCTCATCAGATGCAAAAAAAAGCATTTGGGAAAGTCAAACAGCCCTTCATGCTAAAAGTCTTGGAGAGAGAAGGGATACAATGGCATTCTTAAATACAATATAGGGAATATACAGCAAGCCAAATAACCAACATCAAATTAAATGGCGAAAGTCTTAATGTATTTCCACTGTAATCTAAGACAAGACAAGGTTGTACACTCTACCTACGACTCTTCAATATAGTACTTCAAGTTATATAAGACAGATAAAGGAGATCAAGGTGATAGAAAGTGGAAAGGAAGACATTAAAGCATTGCTGTAAACAGATGATATGATATTATATATATATAAGTGACCCCAAAAGCTCTAACAGAGGACTACTACGCTGATAAACACCTAAAACAAAGTGGCTGAATACAAAATTAACTCAAAGGAATCGGTAGCCCTAATAGGCTGAGAGGGAAGTTGGAGAAAGAGTACCCTCCACAATAGCCAAAAATAACTTAAAATACCTTGGTATAACTCTAACCAAGCAAGTGAAAGATCTGGATATCAAAATTTCAAGACTCTGGAGGAAGAAATTGAGGAAGATAAAAGGTAGAAAGAACTCTTTTGCATATGGATTGGTGTTATTAACATATTGAACTAACCAGTACCCCCTGAGCTCAAGTCTCTAGCTGCATATGTAGCAGAAGATGGCCTAATCAGCTATAATTGGGAAGAGAGGCCCCTTGGTCTTGTAAACTTTATATGACCCAGTACAGGGGAAGGCTAGGGCCAAGTAGTGGGAGAGGGTGGGTAGGGGAGCAGGGGCGGGGGTGGGGGTATAGGGAACTTTCGGGATAGCATTTGAAATGTAAATAAAGAAAATAATAAATAAATTTTAAAAATGGAAAAAAAAAAGAAAATGGCCACAATTCTCATAAAAACTCCAACATGACTCTTCACAAATCTTGAAAGAATTCTCAAGTTCATATGAAAAAAACAATGAACCAAGGATAAGTAAACGAATCCCGAACAATAAAAGAAATCCTAGAAGCATAATTATCCCAGACTTCGAGCTGCAATCATAATAATATCTGTATGCTACTGGTATGGAAATGCATCAACAGAATTGAATTAAAGATCCAGAATTAAACACACACACCTGTGGATGATTGGTTTTTGACAAAGAAGCCAACACCATGGAAAATAGAGTGTACCTTCAACAAATGGTGCTAGTATAACTGGATGTCTTCTTGTTAAAGAATGCACATATATCCATATTTATCACCCTGCACAAAACTCAAGCCCAAATGGATCAAAGATCTCAAGATAAAAGCAGACATACTTTATCTAGTAGAATAGAAAGTGGGGAGTAGCAATGAATTCATTGATACAGGAGACAACTTCCTGAACAAAACACAGTGGCTCGGTCACTAAGATCAAGAATTAATAAATGGAACCTCATGAACCTGTAAAACTTCTGAAAGGCAAAGGACATTGTCAATAGGACAAAACAACAGTCTACAGGTTGGGAACCGATCTTCACTAACCCTACATCCTACATAGAGCTAATATCCAAGATGTCTAAAGAAATCAAGAAGCTAGATGCCAAAAGTCCAAATTACCTAATTAAAAATGGGGTACCAGGCTAAACAGAAAATTCTCACTAGAAGAATCTCAAATGGGTGAGAAGCACCTAAAGAAATGTTCAACATCCTTAGTCATTAGTGAATCAAATTGATTCTGAGAATTCACCTTATGCCTATCAGTAAAGCTAAAATAAAAAAATAAAAATAAAAATAAAAATAAAAATAAACCTCATAGGACAACACATGCTGGTGAAGTCATGGAGCAAGAACACTGCTCCACTGCTGGTGGGAATGCAAACTTGTATAACCATTCTGTAAATCAATTTGGGGATTTCTCAGAACATTGAAAATTGTTCTACCTGAAGACCTAGATATACCAGTTCCAGGAATATACCCAAAAGGTGATCTACCATCCCACAAGGATACTTGCTTAACTATGCTTATAGCAGTTTTGTATGTAATAGCTAGAACCGAAACAACTTAGATGACTCTCAACTAAAGAGTGGATACAGGAAATGTAGTCTTCTATTGTTGAGAATAGTTTTCACTATCCTGGTTTTTTTGTTATTCCAAATGAATTTTCAAATTGCTCTTTCTAACTCGATGAAGAATTGAGTTGGAATTTTGATGGGGATTGCATTGAATCTGTAGATCACTTTCAGAAAGAGAGCCATGTTTATTATATTAATCCTGCCCATCCATGAGCATGGGAGATCTTTCTATCTTCTGAGACCTCCTTTGAATTCTTTCTTCAGAGACTTGAAATTCTTATCATACAGATATTTCACTTCCTTAGTTAGAGTCACACTAAGGTATTATATATCATTTGTAACTATTGTGAAGGGTGCTGTTTCCCTAATTTCTCTCTCAGCCTGTTTATTCTCTGTATAGAAAAAGGCCACTGGCTTGTTTCAGTTAATTTATATCCAGCCACATCACTGAAGTTGTTTATAAGCTTTTTGGGAATTTGGGGGGGTCAATTATACATAATAGCATGTCATCTGCAAATAGTGATACCTTGGCTTCTTCCTTCCCAATTTGTATCACTTTGACCTCCTTTTGTTGTCTAATTTCCCTAACTAGAACTTCAAGTACTATGTTGAATAGATAGAGAGAGAGTGGCAGTCTTGTTTAGTCCCCGATTTTAATGGGATGCTTCAAGTTTCTCTCCATTCACTTTGATGTTGGCTATTGGTTTGCTGTATATTGCTTTTACTATGTTTAGGTATGGACCTTGAATTCCTGATCCTTCCAAGACTTTTAACATAAAGGAATGCTGAATTTTGTCAAGTGTTTTTTCAGCATCTAATAAAATTATCATTTTTTTCTAGTTTGTTTATGTAGTGGATTATGTTGATGGATTTTTGTATATTGAACCATCCCTGCATCCCAGAGATGAAGCCTACTTGATCATGGTGAATGATCATTTTGATGTGTTCTTGGATTCAGTTGGCAAGATTTTTTTTGTTAATTGTTCATTTTATTTAATATATGTATGATATGTATCATGGATAGTGGAAATATATTCATACAAATAATTTTAAAAAGTGTTTATTGAGTATTTTTGCATCAATGTTCATAAGGGAGATTGATCTGAAGTTCCCTCTCTTTGTTTGGTCTTTGTGTGGTTTAGGTTTAAGCATAATTTTGGTTTCATAGAATGAATTGGGTAGTGTACTTTCNGTTTCTATTTTGTGGAATAGTTTGAAGAATATTGGAATTAGGTCTTCTTTAAAGTTCTGATANAACTCTGCACTAAATCCCTCTGGTCCTGGGCTTCTTTTGGTTGGGAGACTGTGAATGAGTGCTACTATTTCTTTAGGAGTTATGGGACTGTTTAGATGGTTTATCTGATCCTGTTTTAACTTTGGCACCTTTTATCTGTCTAGAAAATTATCCATTTCTTCCAGATTTTCCAATTTAGTTTAATATAAACTTTTGTATTATGATCTGATGATTTTTTTGAATTCCCATGGTTTCCATTGATGTGTCTCCCTTTTCATTTCTGATTGTATTAATTTGGATACTGTCTCTGTGCCCTCTGGCTAGTCTGGCTAAGGGTTTATTTATTTATTTTTTATTCTTCGTATATTTCTTTTCGCTTCTATTTGGTTGATTTCAGCCCTGAGTTTGATTATTTCCTGACATCTAATCCTCTTGGGTTTATTTGTTTCTTTTTGTTCTAGAGCTTTCAGGTGTGCTGTCAAGCTTCTAGAGTAAGCTCTCTCCAGTTTCTTTGGAGGGGGCACTTAGAACTATGAGCTATGCCCCCTCCTAGTAAAGTCCTTTTGCAACACTTCTACTCTCATTAGATGGGGATCCCTGAGTATTCCTTTGCCTTGACACTTCAAGTCTCTACAAGTCTAGGTGTATCCCCTCCCATTGAGGCCAGACATGACAACCCAGCTAGAAGAAAATATCCTGTATACAGGCAACAGCTTTTGGGATAGCCCACAGCTCCAGCTGTGTCATTCCTCTTTAATCAGAGAAAACTCTCTTTTCAGTGAACTGTGATAATGGCAGGATCTTAGGACTACATAATTGTTAAAAGTAAGTGATGGTTGAGTGCTCAGCCCTAAGCAAGGCATTTACATCTTTTACTCTAAGACTTGGGGAACATTGCATAACAGGGAATGGAAATTGTATCTTGGGTATTCTAAGTTTCTGGGCTAATAATATCCACTTATCATTGAGTGAATATCAAGTGAGTTCTTTTGTGATTGGGTTACCTCACTCGGTATGATATCCTCCAGATAAATCCATTTGCCTAAGAATTTCATAAATTCATTGNTTTTAATAGCTGAGTAGTACTCTATTGTGTAAATGTCCTGTCTGTTGTGAGGCTATGTCAGTGCCTGGCAAAGACAGAAGTGGATGATCACAGTCAGCTATTGGATGGAACACAGGGCCCCCAATGGAGGAGCTAGAGAAAGTACCCAACTGAAGGGGTACTGAACCCTATAGGTGGAGCAACAATATGAACTAACCAATACCTCCAGAGCTAGTGTCTCTAGCTGCCTATATAGCAGAAGATGGCCTAGTCAGCCATCATTGGGAAGAGAGGCCCCTTGGTCTTGCAAACTTTATATGACCCAGTACAGGGGAACGCCAGGGCCAAGAAGTGGAAGTGGGTGGTTAGGGGAGCAGGGCAGGGAGAGGATATAGGGAACTTTTGAGATAGCATTTGAAATGTAAATACAGAAAATATCTAATAAAGAATGAAAATAAAGAGGGAATGGAAAAACTGTAAGATCCAGAATACAGGGATAGGGCTGTGAAATATCTTCTAGACAATATACAACAATTTCAATAAAACCTATCAATAAATACATACAACTGAATAGTGACAGGTAAGGATATAAAGAGGCTTAAGAGTGTTTTTCCCTTTACTGCTGACAGATACTAAGGATAGATTAAGAGAAAAGTGTATTGACTTTGGTTATACACCCACCATGCCTCAATCTTATATACCTACACTATTTCAATCAATAGTTCTTTTCTCAATGGATTTTTAACATTATGGGTTGTTTTTTGTTTGTTTGTTTTTGGTGTTGGGGGAGGGGTGTCTTTCTTTCTTTCCTTCTTTCTTTTCTTTCTTTGTTTTTGTTTGGTTTTGTTGGTTAGTTTAGTTTAGTTTTGTTTTTAGAACTTACCATAAGCTAGGTGCATTTGAGAAGCAAAACACTAAGTTGAGCAACAGTCCTAAACAGAGTTGTCTGAAGTCAAGCAAATGTGTCAGACTTTTACTGATTAATAATTGATGTGAGTGGGTTTACTACACTGGGGCTGGTGCCATCCTGGACCCACAGTCCTGGATGGTATACGAGAACAGGCTGAGTGAGACATGGGGAACAGATGATTAAACAACATTTCTCCATGGTCTCTGCTTTAGCTCTTGTCTCCATGTTCCTGCCTTGACTTGCTGCCCTGAGTTAACTTTATAGCAGATCCTGTCTTGATTATTTTTCTATTGCTATGATAAAATACCATGATCAAAGTAGCAAATTTAATTTGATTTATGGCTTCTGCATCTTGAGTCTATGATGGCAGAGGAAGGGGATATTTGAGAGCTCCCATCTTGATCTACCCTGAGGTAGAATGAGATAGCACTGTGAGTTTCATGAATGTTTTGAAATCTCAAGACTACCCCTAAAGACATATATCCTCCAACAAGGCCTATTAATCCTTTACAAATAGTTTCACCAACTAGGAATTAAGTATTGAAATATATGAGAATATGGGAGCATTATCATTCAAACTACCATAAACTGGGATGTGCAAGTATCGGTCACATAAATCCTATCTTTCCCAAGTACTTGTGGGTGTGGTGTTTTATCAGACCACTACAAACTAGGACATCCCTAATCCAGTGGTCATAGATATGCTACTGAACAAAATGAAAGGTATGAATCTAGGAAAGGGACAGATAAGAATCATGGATAGACAATAGTGGAAAGAGGATAAGTAGAATGCAGAATATACATGTATGAAATTTTCAAAAAACTAATTTAATTTTGAAAAGGTAAATGTATATAATTCTACCTACCCTGGTAAATGACAGACATCATTCGTTTTATGACTGTATAATATGTCATAATTTTCTGCCAAGTTGTGCTTACTCATCCATTAATGATCTTCAGTTCACAGTGTTAGTTGAATTTTGTGACTAGTGTGAAAATGGTATTATTGTCTTGTGGTTCTGGAAGCTTTAAGTCTACCTGAATGGTGGAAGATTCTGACTCACTACTGTCAGAGTCATCATGATGTGCATAATAGCAGAAGTGGGAGAGACATACCCAAAAAGGGAAAACAAAAAGAAAAACAAAACAACAAAAAACACTGGGATCTGATATAAGAATCTAATTGCAGTATAAGAATCTTCTCTTGAAGGAAGAAAGCCAATTCTGCAATAAAGGTGTTATTATATCTTAATTTACAACTCTCAACTCTACCATAATGGCAGTAAATTTACAGTATGAAATGGGATGAGTAAAATCACAGATGATGCAGAGCATGGTACAAACTGTAGAGACTTGAGAGCTTTCATTACTTTTATTAAACTTTTCTTTGAATATAAATTGTCCTGTAAAAAGTCTGTTAAAGAAAAAATGGAGACAAAAAGAGAAACCACTACAAATTCAATTTTCCAACCAAAGATAGTCACTTTCAAAAAATGGAAAATCAATCACCTTCAGTCAACTTTACTGTCAGCACGGCAGAAATATAAACGTGCGGGTTAGAAATAGATATGCTTTAGACTTCTTGAATGTTCAATGTTACTTTGCCTTCTTTTATTTTCAGTAGTAGCATGGTAGGAATTTTATCTAACCACGCACTTAGGCTTAGAGGTAAATCATGGTAACTAGCAAGACAAGCTTTCATGTTTGTTTAGTTGTGTTACATATCATACCACCATACCATATATTTCTTTTAAAATTGGATATTTAAATTATATTTGTATTTTAATCTTCAGTTTTTCTTCCAACTTCACAATATTTTAGATAAAAACACTTTGTTTAGAATAAAGGATATATATATATATATATATATATATATATATATATGGTTTATCATTTTAACAGATGAAAGTCTGAAAACTAATTTAATACTAGTTTTGTGATTAAAATTATTGATTTTGGGGGTCACCTATGGCAAGGAGTCAGCGGACACTCCCACGGTCTCTAGAGGACTGCCCACGCGATTTTAGGATCACTGGTAAGTGGAACACAACTTCTGCTCCAATCCAGTCACGCACTGGATCAGAGAGAGCACTAGGGAAGTAGAGAACTGGCCTGACCAGGGGCATAAGACACTTCCAGTCTATGCCAGAACAGGGTCACCCAGGGCACGGAGTTGGCGGAGACACCCCCCCCAAGGTTCCTAGAGGACTGTGCACACAATCTTAGGATCACTGGTGAGTGGAACACAACATCTGCTCCAATCCAATAGTGATGGGCCTGTGACAGCAGAAACAAGGATACCAGAGCCTTTCCTGACCAGAGGTTCAGGTTACTTTTGATTAGTTATGGTTTAACTTGGTTTTGAACAGAATAGACAACTCCATGGTCCTCAGAGGAGATACCACTTCCACGCAATGTAACATGCCCAGAATCTTAGGACAACAGGATACCAGGATAACAGGAGCTGGGTCACACTAGTATTTGAGGGTCTCAGAGGAGCTTGACTGCCAAGAACTCAGACACGCCAGGAATCTCAGGTTCACAGGAGCCCACAATCAAAGAATCACAGAGAAATCTGGACTCTGAAATGTCCTGAATCAACTGGGATTATACGAAGGACAGGCTCCAATCAGATATATTGAGGGCAGCAAGAACTAGAGATAATCAGATGGCAGGAGGCAAGCATAAGAACGGAAGCAACAGAAACCAAGGTTACTTGGCATCATCAGAACCAAACTCTCCCACCATAGCAAGTCCTGAATACACCATCACACCAGCAAAACAAGACACTTATCTAAAGTCACTTCTCATGATGATGATGGAGAACTTTAAGAAGGAAATCCTGGAAATCACAGGTAAACAGATAGAAGACTTTAAAGTGGAAACACAAAAATCCATTAGATAGTTACAGGAAAACAGGAGACGGAATTGAAAGAAAACCATCCAGGATCTAAAAATGGAAGTAGAAACAATAAAGAAAACTCAAAGGGAGAAAACTCTGGAGATAGAAACCCTAGGAAAGAAATCAGGAAGCATAGATGCACACATCAGCAACAGAATACAAGAGATGGAAGAGAGAATCTCAGGTGCAGAAGATTCCATAGGGAACATGGACACAACAATCAAAGAAAATGCAAAATGCAAAAAGATCCTAACTCAAAACATCCAGGAAATCCAGGACACAATGAGAAGACCAAACCTA